>NC_073691.1:175149301-175242776 GCF_029784155.1 Uranotaenia lowii
TTCATGAAGCATCCATGACCAGTCAGGAATTGCGTCATGTAGAAATCCACTTCGCCATGCTTTCTCTCCATCCACTCTTTGATGTTTGGGATCAAACGATGGGTCCACCTCCCTTTTTCCGAGCTGTCCCACAGCTGCTGCCAGTTAGCCATGGAGCTATCTCTGGCTCGTGTTCTCACGTTTTGCATGCCTCTATTTTCGTAGCAATATGAGTCCTCCACCAACAAAATCGAGATGGGCATGACTCCCGCTACAACGCATGCAGCCTCCGACGAAACGGTGTGGTATGCACTGATGACCCGCAAATTCATTCGCCTCTGTACACTGTTCAGCTTCTGCTGGTTACACTGGATGTTAAGACCAGATTTCCAGGCCGCCCCTCCATATCGAAGGATTGACGAAACTACACTCGAAATTATCCTTCGCTGACTACTTCGGATCCCCGAGTTGTTCGCCATTATCCTCGTGAGTGCGGCCGTTGCTGTTGCCGCCTTCTTGCACACATACTCAACGTGGTTTTTAAAGCTGAGCCGGTCGTCAATCATCACACCCAAATATTTAAGCTCACGCTTTGATTCGATGGTGCATGATCCAACTGTAATCCTGCCTGTTTGCGGTGAAATCAGGTTTGATATCAGGACCATCTCGGTTTTGTGGTGAGCCAACTGCAAACTTTTGGAGTGCATCCAGCTCTCTACCGCATCTACAGCCTCTGAAGCTCTTAGCTGGACGATTTCTGTAGAGTAACCCGTCGCTAGTAGCACGACATCGTCCGCGAAACCAACCAACTTTACTCCCTCTGGCAGGCTCAATGTCAGCACCTCATCATACGTAATATTCCACAGAATCGGGCCCAGTATCGACCCTTGCGGTACTCCAGCTGTAACATCCATTTCCTGAAATCCTTCGCTCGTCATGTATAGAAGCTTGCGGTTCTGGAAATAGCTTTCCACTAATTTGTAGAGATATTTCGGTATCCTCATTTTTATAAGCGAAGAAGCAATCGCTGCCCAGCTGACACTATTGAAGGCGTTACGCACGTCCAATGTTACTACCGCACAAAAACGGTCCCCTCTTCTCTTCTTGAGTCTGGCTTTATCAGCCGTTTCGATGACAGTTCGAATGGCGTCGACTGTGCATCGCCCTGTGCGCGCGCGCGTGTGTGTGTGTGTGTGTGTGTGTGTGTGTGTGTGTGTGTGTGTGTGTGTGTGTGTGTGTGTGTGTGTGTGTGTGTGTGTGTGTGTGTGTGTGTGTGTGTGTGTGTGTGTGTGTGTGTGTGTGTGTGTGTGTGTGTGTGTGTGTGTGTGTGTGTGTGTGTGTGTGTGTGTGTGTGTGTGTGTGTGTGTGGAATGTTACTCCTATTTTGTTTTTGGAATTCACTCTTCAGTTGTCAAAATGCCGTCCAAAGAAGAATAGCAGCGTATCAAAATTTTTCTCGCGAAACCGAGCTACTCGCACGCAAAGCTGGCAAATTCGCTAAAAGTCGCCAAATAAATCGTTACAAATGTAATTAAAGTGTTTGGGGAACGTTTGTCGACAGCCAGGAAGTCTGGATCGGGGGGAAATCGAAAATCGGAAGCCGCTGAGACGACAAAGAGAGTTGCCGTTAGTTTCAAGCGAAACCCTAACCTCTCTCTCCGAGATGCCGACAAATAAGCTGGGTATATCGTCTACAACCGTGCATCGAGCCAAAAAACGAGCCGGACTATTGACTTACACTATCGACGCGTTCCCGGAGGCTGTACACGACGATGCTGACGAAGTTTGACTGCGTGGTAATGGACGACGAAACCTACGTCAAAGCCGACTACAAGCAGCATCCGGGACAGGAGTTTTATACGGCAAAAGGAAGGGGAAAGGTAGCAGATATTTTCAAGCACATGGAAGTGTCAAAGTTCACGAAGAAATAGCTTCCGGGACTGTCAACTAAGAAATTTACGTGAAAGAGTGTTTGAATAAACGTCTGCTAATAAACGTCTGCTGCTTTTCCTGAAGAAACACGGTTGTTCCGTACTGTTTTGGCTGGATTTGGCATCTTGCCATTACGGTAAAAAGGCCATGGAGTGGTACGACGCCAACAACGTGCAGGTGGTTCCCAAGGACAAGAACCCTCCCAATACGCCAGAGCTCCGCCCAATTGAGAAATACTGGGCTATTGTCATGCGGAACCTAAAGAAGACCAAAAACTGGTAAGGACGAGCAGCAGTTCAAGACAAACTGGCTTTCTGCGGCGAAGAAGGTGGATAAGGTGGCTGTACAAAATCTGATGGCAGGGGTGAAGCGTTAGGCCCGGCAATTCGGATTTGGAAAAGCGGAAGCCTACCTGAATATTTTTCCTGAATTTTATACTAATTAAACTTGAAAAAGAAATTTAATTTGATTTTTTAAATAAAGGATTTCAATTTACACGCGTTTTCCTTTGACAAAATTTTGACCGAATCACCCTTTATGATATACCTTACACTGAATAAACAATAACTTTTCAGTAAGAGCATTCTTTTAAAAAAAAAAATAGAAAACCATCACATTAACAACGTATCAGTTTCTTTCCAAAACCCATTCTCCAATTCGAACGTTTACCGTTTAAATTCAACGAAAATGTCGCGAAAACTTAAGCTGGTTCATGAAAATGACGCTTTTCGTTACATGACTATCCGAAAATCTATACCAACAATTCTCAATAAATAACTATGCACAAATATTTCTCATCGATCGTATGCATTGACTTCTGTAAGTATGTATGTATGTATGTATGTTTGTTTGTTATCCACCATGGGTGCACGGATTCACCGTAGTTCCTGCCTAATTATGTGCTCACATGCTTTAGATCATTAAGTTCGACAAATTTCCAATGCAATGCGTACACCGTATCCGGACCTCATGGCTTCGTATGAACTGTTATGGAGTGAATTTATTGTGTTGATGTAAGTTTATTTTGGAAGATCAAGTCAATCAGGTGGGCTAGTTCACTTGCAGGTACTCCGACATCCGTGTATATACCTGGCCAGCTGGCAACTGATTGAACATTCTTATCATATAGTCAGTTATAAGAGGAAACACATCTTACCTGTCGGCTACTTATGGGATTCGAACCTAAAAGTTTTCCAGTAGGCCTGGCATACCAAAACCAGACTCGCGCCAGTCTATCCGCTAGACCACATCGGCGCTCTCTCGATCCTATGCATTGACTTCTAACTCATAATTCCACTATACGGATCGATACGTCTTACCTAAAAATAAACCCCGTGTGCTTATTTTTACATCCATTTAATTCTCCGTCTCTTAAAATCCTGATGTGGTATTTTAAATCCCAATCCGATGCATAAAAATGTCAATATCTTAAAACCATAAACAGTAAATATGGACAACACCTTTTGCTGACCCTTTACACCAAATTTGAAACCTGAAATCAATTGAACGTCGCTTAAACTTCCTGGGTTACAATTTTTATCTAAATCTAGTAAATAATATTGTCAAAATCGCAAAAACAGTGATTAGGGAATATGGACGACCCCTTTGACCGGCTCGATATTCAAAATTTGACACCTGAATAAGGCTGCCCGGCTTGTAAAAGCCGCATGCGTGAATTTTCATTGAAATGCAATGAAGAATAACGTCAGTATCACAAAAGCAGTGAACATTCAATATGGACGACCCCTTTTGCCAACCCCTTACACAAAATCTGATACCTGGAATCAAATGTCCATCCTCCAAAACACTCATGTGCAAATTTGATTCCTAAACTTCCGTGTGCCGATTTTCATCTTAATGCAATTTATTACAACGTCATTATCGCAAAAACAGGGAACAGATTATATTGACGACCCCTGCCCTGAAGTTGTATAATTGGAATCAATTGTTCGTTTCTAAAAACTCCCGTGTGCCAATTCTTCATCTCAATTTAATAACGTCGATATTGCAAAATAAACAATGAACAGTGATGAGGTAATATGGACGACCCCTTTTGCAGACCCCTTACACAAAATTGGATACCTGAAATCGATTATCCCTCCCTGAAAACTTCTCTGTGTCAATTTTCATCCATTTCCATTAAAAAAAACCCGATTTAATACACTTATCAGTGGATTGGAGGCTTTCTTACAGAGTGTCAATTATCTTTGGAAATAAATGACACAATAATGGATTCCTTATTTCTTAATTATATATTATTAATCTAAAAAAAGATTAAAATTAAAGAAAATCGATAGCAAAAATTACTAAACTCAATATTAAAAAAGGAGGCCAGTGCGTTTTTTAGAGAATAAGCGAACTGATATTCAAGGAGTTCATTTACTATAAAAATATTTCAAACTGTTTAAGTTTGAGAGTCTCATTTCTCGACGCTCACTAGTGGTCAAGGGGTTAACCTCCTCAACTCTCATGTTAGATGGCGTGGGATCGATTCTCGGCTGATGTATGAATTTTTTGTCAAATTTTCGATCGGCCCCGTAATTAATTTAGCGATTGCTGGCTACTGCTGCTGAGCAAATGGCTTCCTTTTTTGGAGCCGACATAAGCATGATATTTACTATGGAATAGACAAATTTTAAACAGTTTTTTTTTTTTTGGTTTTGCGATATGACCTACAGGAAAAAAAAATCGAATTTTTTTATACTAAATTCATCAAAATCGTGATACCTGGAATAGGAGTTAATGTGGTAAGAACGTTTCAATGGAACATACAAATTCACGGACATCATCGTAACTCGTCGAGCTGAGTCGATTTGTATATATAAAGTGGGGTCTTTGACGCTTAAATAGTGACGCTTAAATAGTGATATCGACCGTTCGCTATGCCTTTCTGTAAGATAGCCAAAAACGTAAATATCGCAAAAACAGTGATTAGGTAATATGGACGACCCCTTTTGCCGACCCCTGCCTCAAAAATTTATGATTGGAATCAATTTCTCGTTCCTTAAATCTCCCGTGTGCAAATTTTCATCTCAATCCAATGTATGTATATCTCTGTATTTTTCTCAGTTATATTTTTTTCTTGGTAACACCAATTTATTCATTTTTGGGTATGGTTAAATATCAAACTTACTGTTTATATTTATTAAAGATGTTTAAGAACATCTTAATTTGTTAAATTTTAATATTGAACCATCTTTTTTACACAATGAAAAAATTATTATTGATGATCCAGAAAACAAAGTTAGAAACATTATTTTCATAATTTGAATTTATTAGTTGAGTTTACCAAAAACAAATCTCTCTTTCTACTTAGCGTTTCACTCAAACCACCAACCCACCTAAAATGGCAAACTCCGTCCTTGACATCGCTACGGTTCGCTCTCGGGTGTGCTCAGGAGAGTACATCCTATGCGCAAGACAAGGGGTCCGATCATGCGGAGCATGGACGATTTTTAGGATCGTGTGTTTAAGCACCACGAGGGAGAGTGTCGGGTTTGTGCGGTGCGTAAACTGCCAAACGCTTTTCCGGTTCGGCAGGGGAAACAGCACGTCGAACCTTAATCGCCACTACGTCAGTTGCAGGGCAGGCGAGGCCAACTCTTCTTCCAACGCTCCAGCTTCTGGAGGCGAGCCTGGAGTAGAAGGGGGAGTCGAGAGAACTCCGGAAGGCGAGTCAAGTGGCCAACCAGCTACACCTGCTCCAGCACCACCGCGGCAGGCACCTACACGAACCAGAGGATCCCGAACCTCACGTCCCAGAGGAGTGCCACAGCGCGTCAAGGACCAGATCACGGACGCTTTCGTGAAATGGGAAGCCTTGGATCTGTGTTCATTTAGCGCTCTAAATGGACCAGGTTTCAAGAACTTGGCGCAGCAGCTCATCCAAGTTGGTGCGAAATTTGGGAATGTGGACGTCGAAAGTGTCCTGCCAGACCCATCGACCGTTTCGAGAAAACGGTGCAAGGTTGCTGAGAAGGTCAGAGCCGAACAGCTGCCAGAAGTGAAGGAGGCTTTGAGAGCAAAACGCTGTGCTTTCGATGCTGATCTGTGGTCGGATCAGTATTCGGGAACAGCGTACCTCACAACTACAGCCCTATACATCACGGATGAGTTCGAGCTCAAATCGCTGGTACTATTCACGACTGACTTCCCAGCGGACCAATCCGAAACCGCGGCCAATGTTAGGAGTTTTTCAAATGCCGCACTTGAAAAACTCCAGATTTCCCAAGAGGACATTGCCGATGTGACCCACGTAACGGACCAGCGCTCAAACATTGCCGATGCATTCGCTGATCGAAGCCGTTTGTCCTGCATGGCCAATATTCTGGCCTCAGTTTTGATCCATGCATTAGATGGCAATTTTTTGAGAAACCATGCTCCATCGATCTTGGCATGCCTGCAAGTAGCGAGAAACGCTGTTACCTACTTGACCAGGTCAGGCCTTTCCAGTTTGTTGCCTCCAACTGTGAAAGCTAAGATCGAAGTCCGCTGGGATTCAGATGTGGATATGCTACTTGACGTCGTCGACGTTTTTCCACCGATTGCGGATGTTCTTCGCCAGAACGGTGAGCAGCAGATGTTGGATGGTTGGGACGAACAACTAATGGAAGCATTAGTTCAAGTCTTGGTTGAATTCAAGGAGGTTTCCGGTGATTTTCAAGCCAAGATGGTTCCAACCATCTGGTACGTCGTGGTAGAGTTCTACAATCTTCTGGAAAAATGCCAACCGAAGGAAGGCGACAATGAGGTGTTTATGATAATTTTATTAAAAAAAAATACAATAAAAAATTTCAACACTATTCTATTTTCTATTTTCAGGAAATCACTGCTGTCAAGGAAGAGGCCGCACGACGACTAAAAGAGAAGGTACTTCTCCGCGAAGAACACTATATTGCCGCTGTACTTTGTCCGAACATTCGATCATTGGTCAGATGTGAACCCCAAGAGAGGCAACACGCACGTTCCTTGGTCCTTTCAAGGATGGAAGATATCCGTCGCTCTGAAGGTAAGACCAACTAAAATAATTATTCATATTCATAATTGGCGATTGGCAGCAAAGCGGTTTGCTCTCCAGCCATCTGACGAATTAGAAATATTATAACCTACTACATCACAAAACGTACCTCCCATTTTTGTATTCTTTTCAGAGCCGGAGCCAGAGCCGGAGCCGGAGCCGGAGCCGGAACCATTGCTGGAGACGGAGTCGGAGACGGAGTCGGAGCCGGAGTCGGAGCCGGTGCCAGAGTCGGGGTCGGAGACTAACTCTCCAACTTCTAAAAGAAGTCGGTTGGTGCCGTGGAACAGCAATCGTGTTATTTCGCCGCGGGTAGAGCTGAAGTGGTACCTGAAATGCGCTCAAAGGAATGATGACGCACCCGAAACACTGTTGGCTTGGTGGAAGCAACATGCCTGCATGTTTCCGAGACTGGCCTCCCTAGCAAAACGTATCCTCACAATACCCGCTTCGAGCTTTAACAGCGAGCACAACTTCAGCCGAGTGGGTGTTATATTGAGTGATAGGAGGAGCCGAGTCTGTCCAGGAACTGTTGATCGGTCCCTCGTAATCCACAACTTCTTCTTGGTACGAACTTTTGCAGTCCGTTTAGATTTTCATTATTCATTTACTGTTTTTTTTTTTTTTTTTTGTTTGCAGAGCCAGCCTGGCAGCCAAGAAGAGGCAGACCTTTTTAAGGAGGATTGATCGATTGGTTGACTACTGGACTGATTTGGGTAGTGGCGCTGTTTTCCCTTGTAACATAGTTTATGTTACAAAAATGGCTGGCGAATGGTAGATAATGTGCAACTCGAGACCCCATACACCCAACCTTCGGGTAGTGGTCATATCACCTCTTATCTTACAACTCCGATTCTCAACCTCCCCGTGGTGCTGGCTGGGGTGCGAAAAACCTTAGCGAAGATCGGGTTCCCAACCCCGGTGGATGCTTTGGTCGCATGCTAACTGAGATAGGGGGCTCCTTACGCGTAGGCTTACCAGAATAAACTACAGCAAAGTAGGACTTTCGATGGGAAAAAGAAGGACGGGTGAGTACAAATTTGGAAAAATAATTGGGACTCCACATAAATATCATAGGAACATTTTATAACATTTTTTTAATCTTATTTTCATCACAAATTCTGGAATATTTTGACGCCCTGATCTCGAATATTATATTTAAAGCATCTTTTCCAAATTTTCAAACAATCAAAACTTACCTACAAGAAGAGCAACAAATGCGGTTAGAATTTGGTACATTTTCGGTTTGACTTCCATCGACTTTTTTTTTTGTAAAGCAAGGGCAAAACGAAAAAATGCGACAACTTCCATTTATTTTTTCCCGTCCTCGTGTAAACTAATAGTTCGCTGATAATATGTTGCAAATTAGTATTTTTCCAAAAGTTTTTGATATCTAACCGTTTACTCTTAAGAGCAAGTTCACTGGTGTTGGGAAAAAGTGGTAGAAATTTTGACATTATTAAAATTTTACCATGCAAAACTGTTTTCAAGATCTTGCGGCGATGTATTTTTTTACAACACTGTTTCTATTTCAGCCGTATGTGATAAAATATTGCTATTTTTGCATCACAGCATGCGAAAATCCAACACGTGTTGTAAAAAAACTAGAAGGCCACAGATCTTGAAAATGTTTTTGTATGGCAAAATTTTCAAAATGTGCCGTAAGTGTCAAAATGTCTACCACATTTTCCCAAGACCAGTGAACTTGCTCTAAGGGATAAATAAACCGTAATCCTAGACAGAATATTCGAACGGTTAAATCGAAGCCACCATTTGTGTTTTTATTTATTAGCAATAAAATCGCTAAGATCACTCATATTTTCTTTGTTCTTTTTTGTATTCCCTTTACGGTTGGATTGGCTATCAATTGGATCGTCGGAACTGAGCGCTGTCTGCTCAAAAGACCGATGACTAGATTAAGACTGAGATGACTAGCGGCAGCTTTTCGGATTCCAGTTCCAGCGATAGGAGCTCCAGCGGAAGTTAATCTGGGGGTTTCAGAAGCGATTTGTGCCGTTTTTCCAGTTCGGGAAGTGTCAACATCTTCAACATCATAATCACGTTCACGTCTCTCTCACCATCATAAAATAACCAGGTAAAATTTATATTTATTTAATTGAATGTACTGTTGTGAATAATATCATTTTATTTAGGATTGCCAGGAAGGAAAGAAACGAGCTTGGTGGAGTCATTCGAAGGCTGCAGCTCTGAGCCCTAATCTGACCGGAAGAAATGTTATGGAATTTCCCGCTGCGAATGATAGGTATTCCCTCAAATTCTATTTTTTTTTTCCTAGTGATTTGAATCGGAAGAGAAAGATGTTTAATCCACACCATTCTGCCTTCACTCTTCCTTCTATGAAATAACGGACCCTTTTTGCCCTTTATTTCTTGAATTACCTGATCAGGCTTCAGAGGTCTTGAATAGTTTTGATTTAGCCTTTTGTATTCATTTTAAATATTTTCTACGACCCAAGTATAAACAAGACAACACGTTGCTACGCCAATTGGATATTTCGCAAACATCATTTGATATTAAATACGGATGAGAAAACTTCGAAAAGATCGCTGGTCAGCTTCGTTTGCAACAAAATATGCACAATATTTTGGAATGTGCATAAAAATTTATTTATTCATTGAAAATTATTTAAAGCATTATTTTTGTGTTTTTCTTTGTTTTTTCTACAGCAACGTATCAATGCTAACGGGGCCAAAACATTCATGAAGTTGATACCGATCCAAAAAGTGGTGCTGATGGTCAGTCCAAGTCACTGGGATTTGGAGAGAATATCTCAGTTTCTCTGCGCCGTTTTCCCCCTTCCTGGGAATTGAGTTTCATACAACCTATTGTAGGAATGCCAGGACACCTCCCTCCCATCCCCAGCTAAACAGCTGAAACCTGAAGTTTTCTGCAATTAGGAATTTCAATGTAAGTAAATTTTACTAATAAGCATGCTTGATATTTATTTCGCTTTAGATTTTGAGTCGTCGGTACGGAACTAGGAACAAGTACAAATGTTATATCAAAGCCATGGGCCTTAAGATTTTTCCAAAGAAAACTTTTAGATCGAGAAAAATAATTTACCGTAGCTACGTGAAATTACCTGGGTTAAAAAAATAGTGTCAACATACATGTGAGAAAATTTGCTCGACTCTGGCGTTATTTAGTCCTATATCACTCTATGGACAAGATATTAGACTGAAACCTATTTAGGGTAGTTTCTTAATTTCTCAAACCCTGGGGTCTTCAAAACTTCGTTTTAGTTCATTACTCATCCATGATTTTCTGCAGATTTTTGAAGAAACGTTTACACATGAGTAAATTTAAACTTTTAGGTTGGTATGGGAAAATTAATTATTTTGTACTGAAACATCAACATCAGTTTTGTTTCTTCTGTGAAACCGAGCCAGTAAATGGTATTTGTGCCAATTTATAAATTCTCTAAAGAAAATTTTCCGCTGAACAATTTTGTTGAGATCTGTATTTTTGTATCTTATTAGGCATAAAAGCTATTAGCTGTCGAACAGGGGTATGTCTTTTGGCATTGAAAAACTATAAATTCAATTGACATCACAGCTGAGGCCACAGCGAAGGTTTTATGCAAAGTAGTCATGCAATACCGCTCTAGGCACCCAGCAGTGATGTCAATTGAATCTATTGACATGCCCCTTTTAAACAGTTAATAACTTTTAAGCCTAATAAAATACGAATTAACGGTTTTGGACAAAGTTGTTCAGTGGAAAATTCCCTTTAAGAGAATTTATAAAGTTTCACAGAAACCATTTACAGGCTTGGCTTCACAGAAGAAAAAAATGAAATTGATTTTTCAGTACAAAATTTACAGTATTGCCATACAGACATGAAAGTTCAAGTTCACTCATGTAATCGTTAAGGTGGAAAGGGGAGATACTTGATCCCCTTTTCTTATATTCATCATATCTTTTTGGGAAAATTTTGCAACTCACCGTATTTTGTATTTTCTTACAGCGTAAAATTTCGAATTTATAAACTAAAAATTTCAAACGATACATGAACCCGTTGATAAGCTAAAAGCATTTTGGTGAGGCTTAAAAAGTTGTGATATTTATTAAGTTACAGGAGACTTTGATCCTTAACTAAAGGAGACTTGATCCTTGCTGCAGGGTGCCCTGAGCCTAGGCAAAAATCTAGTATAATCCGAAGATTAAAGATCCGTTAACTTTTTGTTTGCCATATTAGTTCTCATTTCACAGTTTGTAAGTATCAGATAAAGAGAATTCCGAAGGTTTTTCTACTACCCTAGAGTCATCGCATACTAAAAGGCGCAATTGTTTGGTTTTTAGATAAATACAGTATTTTATTCTTTTTTAACAGATAATTACTGGACAAATTTTATTTTTTGGACATTTATTAGTGATTTCATAATAACCAATGATCACGATCCATTCGGAGAGAGAAAATTTCATTTTTTACTCTAGGGATCAGTTAAACCCAAAGCATTCATTTTGGTTAACTTCTTCTTAGAAAAACTTACAGTTTCCTAAAGCTTCGAAAAAAAGGCATTATGGGATTCAAGTCATACTCTAACGATTGACATTTTAGAACAAAAATTTTGGAACTTTTTTCTTGAACATTTGTTATCTGTAAGACATTCCTGTTTCGAGATATAGCGATGGAATCAAGTTTGCCCAGGGATCACGTATCCTCACTTTCCGATACTGAAAATTCTGCAAAAAACGGTTTTGAACCAAAACGAAGCTTTTCAGACCCCAGGATTTGAGAAATTCAAAATTGACCCCAAATTGACTCAGTCTACTAATTTTAAATGATCAATTAAGATCTGCAACTCAATAAACTTTTTGTATTGAAACTCAAATTTCAAATTGAGTAGTGTATCGAAAGAAATTCACTCTTCACTTTATTACTAAAAACTTTGACAACAAAATCATTAAAATTAACAAATTTTATGCTAACATGAAATATTCTTCAAGAAACCAATTACAGCCTCAATTTTATTTTGTGACTTTTGCTCAACTCCACGTTCAAAATTGTTTGAAAACTAACACAAGTCCACAAAATTCACATTTTCTAAGGTAATTCAAAGAATTTATAGAAAAATATTCGATCAACTTTGGTGCCCTGCAATTTCTGAAAAAAGTTAAAAATTATTTAAGAAAGTTCTTCACTTTTCTGAGAAAACTTTAAAATATTCCAAAAAATTTTGAAAATGAAGGTATTTGTCAACTTTTCCCGAGACCGGAAATTATTTGGACTCCTTCTAAAATACTTATCGATGATTTCTATTAGTTTGCTTTTTAAAATTCTATAAAATAATTGATTTTAAACGAATTATTAAAGAAGTATTGACTTGAAAAAACCTAAACAGATTAATTTGTTAAATGAGATAAAACCATTTTTAACATTGTGTCAGAGATATTTGTCTTCCAAATTTTTAAAATCTGTACAATTTTACTGGTTTTGATTATTCGTCATCACCGTTTACAACTTTTAATCATAGGTAGTTTCTGACCTGATCAAAAATTTATTTAAGAATAAGGATTCAGTTTCTTTTCAAAACTGGTGTAATATTTGATGATTTTTTTGGTTCAGGGCCTTAGGAAAAACCGACTCATGGGGGGAGCTTTTGTGACAAAATTTTTCCTTTTACATTTTTGCTTGAACAATGAATACATAAAGAATACTAAACATAAATTGAAGCTTCTTTATAATTATGCAGGTTTGAGATATTTTTCACTAACAATGAGGTATTCATTTCAATTTCCAACTTTCAAAAATAAATCTTAGATGTTGCCAATTTTTTCTTCAAGAAGTTTTGAATTTGGATTTGATTTTTTTTATATTCACTAAAATGAGAAAGTAGTAAGCTAATTCTTTAAAACCACAAGTATTAAAAAATTATGAAATAAATTCGCGGTTCAAATCAGATTTATTTTTTTCTCTTGTGAACTCGATTAAAATTAAAGATTTCAGTTTTCAACTTTATTTTCAGTTAAATTTTATCTTGAAAATAAAGAACAAGTTCTTTTGCGGCAAATAAATTATCATTAAAAATTTATTTCATGACTAGAATTCTGTAAAATTTTACAAAAAAATAACGTCTTTGTTTCTCAAAAATTAAAATTTAATTTTATATTCGTGATTATATTTTGGTTGGTGTATGTGTGATCGCTTTTAATTTTAATCCTAAGTAAAATTCTCACATTTAAATTTTAATCTTGGTTTGAAAAACTGAGCTTCGAGCTGAATCTGAATTTTTAATTCTTATTTCGAATCTTAGAACTGCCCTTTGAACCTGAGTTCGAAATTTGAATTCCAAATTTGAAAACTACTTTTGAATCTTCTAATTATGAGCCTAATTAATTTCTTCTAATAATGAGCCAAAAGGCGAAATTTGGATCGGAATGTCTACAAGAAATCTCTATTTGAATTCGGAAATTTTGGCTTACATTGTGAATTCTTTCTTCAGTGAACTTCAAAATTCAACTTGTGAACCTGAATGAAAATTGAGAATAATAAAACAGTTTCAGCTATTCCAGTTCAATGAAACTTTTTTAGTTCCAATTCTGCATAAGAATTAAAATTAAAAACTTCAAATCTTAAAAATGGTTTATAGTTTTGAATATTTTCTTTTCATATTCCAAAGTGATAAATTTCGATTACAGAAGTTTGAAATGCAAAACCCAGATTCGAATTAGGATTTTTCCCAATGATGATCCAAACTGAAATTCGGCAACAATAAACTGGATACAGAATCCGAATTCTTATCACATCTTATTAAAATTCGATATTCAAGACTTCATTTCTATCAATAAGTTGGACATATTTTGAAAAACTTTAGGAAATAATTGACCTTGGATAAGATTATGAAGTTTTGGCTTTAGTTCTGAGTTATGAATCATTTTAGTCATTCATCACAATTTGATTAGGAATTTGTAATTTAAAATTTAGAGAAGAACATGTTGCTTGGCATTTTAGGATCCTCATGGAAAGGGAGGAAAGGATGAACCCATAAAAATTTCCCCCGTTCCTACGGCCATGATTATGTTTATGTGAAGTGTACATTGATTCTCAAATCCGACGATTTAAATTCTGTTTTAATTTTAATTAGCTTTTGTTTTTTTGTGTTTCGAAATTATTGATTTAAAAATTTTAGTTCAGAATAAGGATCATAATTTTGAATTATTTATTGAAAACTAAGAAATATCATTGATTTGAACTGTTTTTATTATTTATTTTAAGTATTTTCAGTAAATATTATTTTTTTCATGTTCGTGTGATGGTAATGGGTATATTGTGTTTTTTTTGGTATTGTTATCGTTTCTAACTTAATTTGAATTTCGAAACTAAGAACCCCTCCCCATATGGGTGGCTCCTTCGCACGGGCCTGCAATCTATCAATAAGCTTGCAAACTGAGATCCAAACATCAAAAAGGTAATATTTACTTCAAAAGAATAACTGTAAATTTAAGTTTGGGGAAGTAAAGGGTGGTACGGTCAAAATTTGGTCAATATCAACTTGACGTATTCCTTTCAATTTTGCATTTAAAAAACCAGAACACCCCTCATTTTGAAGGTGTGTGTGTGTGTGTAGAATGTTGCTCCTATTTTGATTTTGGAATTCACTCTTCAGTTGTCAAAATGCCGTCCAAGAAAGAAGAGCAGCGTATCAAAATTTTGCTCGCACGCACGCAAAGCTGGCAAATTCGCTAAAAGTTTCCAAATCAACCGTTACAAATATAATTAAAGTGTTTGGAGAACGTTTGTCGGCAGCCAGGAAGTCTGGATCGAGGGGAAATCGAAAACCGCAAGCCGCTGAGACGACAAAGAGAGTTGCTGGTAGTTTCAAGCGAAACCCTAACCTCTCTCTCCGAGATGCCGCAAATAAGCTGGGTGTATCGTCTACAACTGTCCATCGATCAAAGAACGAGCCGGACTATCGACTTACAAGAAGGTAGTGACTCCAAATCGCGATGATAAACAAAATACGACGGCCAAAGCGCGATTCCGGAGGCTGTACACGACGATGCTGACGAAGTTTGACTGCGTTGTAATGGACGACGAAACCTACGTCAAAGCCGACTACAAGCAGCTTCCGGGACAGGAGTTTTTTACGGCAAAAGGAAGGAGAAAGGTAGCAGATATATTCAAGCACATGAAACTGTCAAAGTTCGCGAAGAAATATCTGGTTTGGCAAGCCATCTGTACCTGTGGCTTGGAAAGTAGCATTTTCATAGCTTCCGGTATTGTCAGCCAAGAAATTTACGTGAAAGAGTGTTTGAATTTGAATAAACGTCTGCTGCCTTTCCTGAAGAAACACGGTTGTTCCATACTGTTTTGGCCGGATTTGGCATCTTGCCATTACGGTAAAAAGGCCATGGAGTGGTACGCCTCCAACAACGTGCAGGTGGTTCCCAAGGACAAGAACCCTCCCAACACGCCATAGCGTTTTCCCTTGACCAAATTTTGACCGTATCACCCTTTAAGAAGCAATAATCATCTTTTAAGTAATAGAATACAATTCACAATACTTGATTCAAGTTAACAAAAAATGTTTTGTGAATTTTCTACAAGTCTAAAGCAAATATTTTCAAGCATAACTTAAAGTTTACCTTTTTTCTCGATTCTAGTATGCTTTTTTTATTTATCCTATCTTTCCAGTGATCATACAACGAATTGCGAACCCCTTGGTGTTTTTTTTTTCGGACAATCAATCAGAAACCCGGATGGACAATTCCAACAACCAAATAAATGTAATCGAGTCCTCAATGTTGAACAACTGCAAATCATTCCGTTGGTTTAACAATCAATAATGAACCCTGTTTGAATGCCACCAGAACTTGCACGAATTCCTGTTTAGTTCCTGAGGAAAGCAGCTGCTCACAAAAGAAGGAATCTCACTTTCGACGTGACCTTGCGTGGAACATAAATTGAAACAGATCCGGTGGCCAAATCAGATTTTACAGAGTCTCGGAAGGATGGCGAAAAAATGTAATGTGTCTTTCTGCCTAGTCTATCATCAAACCAGAAAACCTTTGTAAGGAATAAAGAAAAGTATAGTTTTAGTTCAAAACATTAATTTATCTTTTTTACAGATTATGGAAAGGTTAATGATTCCAAAACCACGTGAGATTTCCCTACAGAACGTCAACCCGTGGTTTATTGATGACCTAAAGGATTAGGGAGATACATCAGTAATATCAGACTTGCTCTTACTCTGGTCTACCATGGGATAGGAAAATATCTTACTAATGGATGGACGTCTCCCAGAAACATATCTATGACAAAAAAAACTGTCTCAGAAAATACAACTGAAGGTTAGTATCAAGAATTTGGAATCATTCATATTATTAATTAAGCTTCAGTAGGATTTTCATTCTTTGAAAAGCGTGCGTTCATTTTAAAATGTACCTACTTTTAAAGAAAAGAGGAATGCTCATTATGCCCCGGATGCTCGTTATGCCCTTATCTCCCCGACTTTAATTACGAGAATGTCAAATGTAATTGCTTAAATCAAACCAAGGTTAATTCTTAATAATGCATACCGTAATTGACGGTGTTTTTTTGCCTTCACGGAGCAAAAAGTATAGTTTGACCAACAATATTTCGCCTATAACCAATCAAATTGATGATTGATTCTCGACCAACTATATTTATGAAATATTCAATTAGAGATGGTAGGGAATCGGGATTCAACCAGATCAGTGGTCGACTTTTGAGTCAGAAGAGCTAAAATTTTCAATTTTTTTATTGTTTTTATTTATAATTAAAAAGCAAACAAAATATGCATGATCTATGAACATTCGTTTTACGAAATAAACTATAAAACTATGAGAGTATTCTTTTAACTCTTGCATATTTCTTTTAAATCATTTTCTGATTACCGTTAAGTACATGGATTCCCTTCTGGATCTTTAATTATTCTAACATGGTTTGATTTTTTATATATTTAAATGCCTTGAAAAGTATCGAGTCAAGTCCATATCAAGCTAAATTGAATACTTCGCATGATATTAAAGTGAAATATTCGAACATATTAACATAAGCAGAATATTTATAATTTCTTCAGCAAAAAAAGCTTATAAATTAAAAAAGTTGAGAAAACCAAATTTACACAAAATTATCAAGCATTTTATGACATTCTTCAGATTTAGCTCAACCCTTCCAAAATCCAAAAGTATAAGTTTAAATTTACCTGGAGTATATATAGTGGAAAATTTTGATCTTCAAAAATTATGCTCCTGACAACTGGTAGAATTTAAAAATTCATGACATCAAACGAACGTGTCTTCAGAATTTAAACATAAAAAAATTCAAAAATCTCATTTTATTTCACATGTATTATCAGTATTATGCTTCGAATTGAATGAAGAATGAAATACAACACATTGTACATTATTCGTTAATACTTGCTAAAGCTGGAAAAAAAAATCTGTGGTTTGACCAGTATTAATCTGTCATTAGGTGATTTTGTAGCCTACTTTTAAAAACCGTGTCAAATAATAAAAAAAAACAATACATTTAAACTGGCCACCTTAGTTAATTTTTTTTTATTTGAAACAAAAATTTATAACATTGAAAATGAAAAAAAAATCTGTCCGTGCTGAAAATTCGTTCAAAATTTGTGTGTTTCTGGAAAAAAATGGATGCATAACACTTTAAATTAAAAGTTTGTTTAAAGACTCAAAAGTTTGTTTTTAAATACAAACAATTTAGTTATAAAAACAACTGCATCAGGGTGTTAAGATCAATTTAGTAATTGATAACAATTATTCAGCCTGTACATAAGTTTTCAAATAGATTCTCAGAATTAAATTTCATTCATTCTTAATGCTGATTCAATGCTGATTAAAGTTTGAAAGATGCCAAACATTAATTTGTAATTCTCAGTTCTCAGTTTTCAATTTTGTATTTGAATTTCATGCATCTATTCACTTATTAACCCGAAATTTATAGTGTGAGGTTAAATTTTTTTTCTCTGTACATATCTTGGCCGTGCCAACCCGAGCATTGGGTTTTTAAATTTTTAACTCAAAACCCGTTTGTATCCAGGCACATCCAGTCAAAATCTAACTACTTTCCAGAAAAGGTGAGAGAAAAGCTTAAAAATAAATACACGAAAAATGATTTTTATCAAAGCACATCTCAAATCTAATCTTACAATTCCAAATAATTTATTTATTTTGCTAAAAGAAGTTGAAAATTTGGAATTCCGTAAAAATTTTGAATAATTTTGAAAAAAAAAAACTATGGGCAACGGGACTTGACCGGGCATCTCTCAATGTTTTCTTTGAAAATCCGGACAAGCCCGGTTTAAATCGAGTAATCTCGAACGCTAATGAAGTATCTTTATTCATAAACATTAAAAATTATCGTTTTCAGTTAAACAAATAGGATAGGACTAAAATGGTTTTTTCAAATATTTTTATTATGTTACGTGTAAAAGTTGTAAATATTTTTTTTCTAATGATTGATTAATTCAGATACGATTTTGAAAATTTCAACTGATCAATTTTCAGAGAGGGTAAATTAGATATTGACTTTGATTTTCCTGTTATTTGCAGCTCAACTTTTGAATTTGATTGATTTAAAAATATACACACGTTTTGGAAATGAAAAATTTGATTTTAGTTTTTGATGTTTTGAAACAGAATTAATTTACGATTAATGTACATTAAATCTGGATCTCTATGCTGTTGCCTCAAAAATAGTGGAAAGCAAGAAATTGTTTAATAAGGCTTAAAAATGCTTTTTGCCATTTCGTTCTATCCGCTTTTTTCTCCAGTGGATGCAATTTCAAAATTGTCTGCTGAACCTATGAGAATCCGTGTGCCAAGGTCACAATTATCGGTTTTGAAAGCTATAATAAATAGTTATTACAAAATATGTATAATATTTGCGCAGTGAGCTGAACTGCCGCAGCTTTATATTCAAAGAGCCGCTAAACTAAACTTGCCAGATTGCCCGGTTTTATCCGGGTTTGCCCGGATATTTGATGCAAAATTTCGAGAAAGTCCGATCCGGCCCGGTTGCCCGGATATCGTAAAAAAAAGTCCGGATATTGCCCGGATTTTTTCACAATTTTCACAAAGAAACAAAAAAAAATCAAAGTTTTTGATTAAGTTTCAGCAAAATCGATTAACGGTATGGAAATTTTCAACGGTTGTTTCAAATAATTTCGCTGATTTACTTTTATAAACCTTTAAATATTTAAGTGTTCCAAAAAGTTTTTGGAAGTCTGCAATTACATTAATAAAATATTAATTTCATTTTTTTTGCATTTTTCTTTGCTTTTATATATCTTAACACCTAAATTTTGCCCGGTTTTGGCCCGGTTTTTGGATTTGAAAAATTGAAATCCATGCCCGGATTTTGCCAAGTTTTTTTGGAAAATGCCCGGAATTGCTAGGCCTGGATGGGAGTGGAAAAAATTCTGGCAACTTTACGCTAAACCGAACTGAATCCTTTGAATTTTAATATGAATTTCTTCTAATGGATTGGTAGGATTTTTAACTTTTAATGATAATTGAAGTTTATTTAATTGTTTAGAACAAATTTCCCAGTCTAATGATATAGCATTGCCGATTTTTTCATATTTTGGTTCGAGCAGAGGGACCTAACTGCAAACATATCGTTATTAAAGTCCAATGTGCTACCTGGAAGGACTACCTCATAGAACTACCTCATAGGGGGGTTTTGGAGACAAAATTTTTCCTTGAACATTTTTGCTTGAAAAATGCGTTTATGAAGAATAGTGAATGTTCTTACCGGGTTCGTCGACTGGATTCTTATTAAACAAATTCGTTCCGATGACCACTGCCTGGGAACACAGCACGTTCTAAATTCCTCCACAGACTTTCTGCATGCAATCTCAATCCTCAACGAATTCAATCACGGCCAATATTGATGCATGCACTGAGGTCGTCGAGTGGTTCCCCTTTATGTGATATTCGATCACAACGATATTTGGTTATGCATGCAACCAACGACGGTGTTTAAACACAGGACCAAACTGTTTCACGGTATGTTTACTGATTACACTGGACCATAGTTAAACTTCACAAATTTTATTTAAACAGAACTTTTTACAAACAAAAATAGACCTTTATTAACACATTAAAAAATAATCAAGTTTTATTCTCTTAAGAACCGAAATGGACGCTAGTTCGGAGGGCACTGACCTGCCGGATTTATTTGAATAGGTTCATAGGTTGTTTTGTTGTTTTTTCTTATCTCTAGGTAGTAGCTATGAGCGAGAGAGTTTGTACCTATCTGCTTACTATAAAAAAGGGGTGTTCAAATCTACTATTTCAGTATAACAGATATGAGATGAGAGAAGATTAATCGCGAACATTACCGGCCTCCTTGAACTTGTTTCAATATAGAATTCCGGCTTAACTAACTTCGTACTTCTAACATTATAATTTAAGCTACATTAACATCTAATATTTTATCATTCGTATCAACTTCTTCAGACGGTAAGGGACACAGTCGATACACCGATCGTTTGTAAACTCCTGTAGCGGTTTTGATGGTTACCACTCTGACGACATTGTCCTGTCCTGGGTGCACTGCGATGATCCGGGCCAGGGGCCAGCAAAGTGGCGGAGTGTTGTCCTCTCGTAGCACGACGATGCTCCCGACACGAATAGAGCTCCGACGACACGATGCGCTGGACGTTTGAAGCTCGGTGAGGTACTCGCGACTCCATCGTTGCCAGTAGTGCTGGAACAGCTGTTGACGCTGCTGGTAGTGGGTTAGGCGGTTTGTGGGAACACTTCGAAAATCTTTGTCTGGCAGGTCGGTCATGGGGCATCCAATTAAAAAATGAGAGGGAGTAAGAGCGTCTACGTCTGACGGGTCATCGCTGAGGGGGGATAATGGTCGAGAATTAAGGGCAGAGGTAATTTGCACCAGTAGGGTATGGAAGTCTTCGTGCGACAGTTGGTGCAAGCCGATTGATTTTTTTAATGACGTTTTTACATTGCGCACTGCGGCCTCCCATAGTCCACCGAAGTTGGGAGCTCTGGGAGGAATGAAACGCCATTCAATGCTCTGCTGCGAAAGTTCATTGGCGATGGCTTCGTGACTTTGGCGCTGATGGAGGATGTCATAAAGTTTCCTAAGCTCGTGCTTAGCTCCAACGAAGTTTTTGGCGTTATCTGAATGAATTTCGGCTGGCACACCATGATATCCAACGAATCTTCTTAGAGCGGAGATAAAGCTGCTGGTGGTGAGGTCTCCAACGAGCTCGAGGTGGAGTGCCTTCGTGGAGAAGCAGATGAAAACAGCAATAAAACATTTCGGGGGCGACGCTCGTCTGTGTGGTGGTTTCAAATAGAACGGGCCGCAATAATCAACACCGGTAATGTGAAATGGTCTACTAGGGCGGACTCTGGTGGAGGGTAGCTGACCCATTGGCTGCTGGTACGGTTTGGGATTCACACGAAAACAGAAGTGGCATTTCCGTAGGACTTGTTTTACTGCTCTTTTTCCGTGTATAGGCCAAAATTCCTGACGCAAGGCAGAAAGAGTCAACTTATGACTACCGTGAATCGTCTTCTGGTGAAAATAGTCAATGGCCATGTTGGTGAATGGATGTGAGGGGGGAATTACAGCTGGATGCTTGACATCGTACTGCTCAAGGGAGTTGCGTAAACGACCACCTACGCGAATGACTCCTTCTTGATCCAAAAATGGGTTCAATAACTTTAGCGGCGAGTTGCTGGACACCTGATGATTTTTGCGTAGTTGCTTCATCTCCTCAGCGTAAATCTCCGATTGAGCTAACCTGGTCAACGCAATTTTAGCTTTACGGAATTCTTCTGCCGTCAGCAAAAGGGTGCTCTCTTGTTGGTTACGGTGTTTGAAGTAGTGGACAAATCTTAAACAAAATGCAACAATTCTGATCGAAGTTGTGAACGATGAACTCAGCAAAAAGAGGCGATGGGGTTCTGGTGCTGTAGTAACAGAACAAACCGTTTTCCGCATTTCTAGATCCTCGTCACCGATTGTAATTTCTTCCGTTGCCGTTGGCCAAACATCTTCTGCTTCCTGTAACCATTTTGGACCCACTCTCCACAATTCGCTTTCGAGAAAATCTCCAACCGGAAGTCCGCGAGAAACCAAATCGGCAGGATTTTCCTTGCCGGCGATGTGATGCCATCGATGTCCGTAGGTTCGAGTTTGAATGGATGAAACACGATTCGCCACAAAAGTATTCCAAGTGTTGGGCTGTGCCTTCAACCAGTGAAGCACAACCGTCGAGTCTGACCAAAAGTGAGCCTCGACACTGTCGAGAGATAGCGCTTTAACAACTCGAGAATAAAGATTCGCAGCTTCCTTAGCAGCACACAGTTCTAGCCTCGGCAAGGTTAAGCGCTTTAGAGGAGCAACACGTGATTTAGCCGAAAGTATTTCTACGCGTACCGCACCATGTGCGTCGGTAGAACGTACGTAAATACATGCGCCGTATGCGCGTTCTGACGCATCAGAAAAACAGTGGAGTTGAACGTCTGTATATCCGGAAGTAAATGCAAATCTGCTGATTCTTAATTCAGAAAGTTTGGGTATCTGATCATAATAAATCTTCCATTTTTGGTCGATGGTCTGGGGGACAGGCTCGTCCCATTTCGTCTGCAGTAGAGCCAATTCTTGCATAATAATTTTAGCCGAAACAACTACTGGAGCAATAAGACCGAGAGGGTCAAATAGTTTTGCGATTGCCGAAAGAATATGCCTTCTAGTCCACGTAATGTGTTCAGAGGAAATATTGTGCAGAAAACGTAAATCATCAGCGTTAGGATCCCAAGTGATTCCTAATGTTTTTACTTCTTCTCCGGGACTGAAATCAAATGTGATCGTCAGATTGGTTCCTAGTTGGTCTTCGGGTAGATCAGCTAAAACTTCGGGTCGATTTGAACAGATTTTTCTAAGGGAAAATCCACCTTCTTTCATTGCTGCAACCAGTTCGTCTCGAAGTAGAATTGCCTCATCAATTGTAGTGGCTCCAGAGATACAATCATCCACGTAAAAATCGCTTACTAGAGCTTTCGAGGCTCTCGTGTAGCGGGATCCTACATCTGCGGCCAGCTGAGTTAGACATCTTGTTGCTAGGAATGACGATGGTGTTAACCCGTAGGTCACGGTTAGTAATTCGTAAACGTCGATGGGTTCAGTTTCTGAAAATCTCCAGAAGATTCGTTGCAGCGGAGTATCATCACTGTGAAGAATCACCTGCCTGTACATCTTCTCCACATCTCCTACTAGCGCGATTTCATGTTTCCGAAATCGGAGTAAGAGGCTGAGAAGATCCTCCTGAATAATTGGGCCCTTCATCAGGCAATCATTAAGTGAATATCCGCTATCCGTGCGCGCAGAGCCATCAAAAACTACACGCACCTTTGTTGTCGTGCTGGATTCCTTGACGACCGGGTGGTGGGGTAAGTAATAAACTTTCCGTTTATTATTTCCACTGCTTATAGTCGCCAATTCATCTTCCGGAACCTTGCGCATGTGTTTCAGCTCTAAATACTCCTTCATAAATTCATGATATTGTCGTTTCAATTCCAAATCATGTGCCAAACGCCTTTCTAATTTACGGAATCTTTCCAAAGCCGAAACTTCAGACCTTCCAAGCATACGTTCAAAATTCAAGTGTTTGGGCAATCGTACAATATATCTTCCGGATGGATCTCGAGAATGGTGTTTTACGAAATTTTCTTCGGTATTTATTTCCTCCAAAGTCCACACGGGTTTCTCATCGTTACTTTCCACTATCCAGAATCGTTCGAGCTGACGTTCTAAGCCATCGGAAGCCACAGCCACGTTGCAAGCGATTG
Organism: Uranotaenia lowii; assembly: GCF_029784155.1. Classification (NCBI taxonomy): domain Eukaryota; kingdom Metazoa; phylum Arthropoda; class Insecta; order Diptera; family Culicidae; genus Uranotaenia; species Uranotaenia lowii. Next base: position 175,173,068 of record NC_073691.1, read on the forward strand.
GTGTTTCGGATGGAACCATTGCTTTTCCAGAGACCACCCACCCGAACACTGTATCCACCAAGAAAGGCAACCCAGGACCCAGAGAAACTCGCTTCAACTCATTCTGGTATAAAAGGTCATAAAAGTTCTCTGCGCCAACCAACAAATCGATTCGATGACTAACGTTAAACTCCGGATCTGCAAGATTGTATCTCTCTGGTATTTTCCAATGTTCAACTGGTACCGTACGTGAAGGTAAATTTGTAGTCACCCGCTGCAAAACCAAGAAATCCATGCCAATCGAAAAATCTTTTACCCGAGAACCAATCGTTGCTCTAACCGAATGTCGCGCCCTTGTTTCAGCTTGCCCAACTCCACAAATCGGAACATTTATCGCCCTTCGTTTCAATTTTAAAATTTGACATAACCTTTCACTAATAATGTTCGCTTGAGAGCCGTTATCCAATAGGGCTCTAACCATGTGCTTGGCTCCGTTGTAATCCTTCACCGTTAGCATAACCGTTGACAAAAATACACAAGAAGAGCCTGCTTTTACCCCAGCGCTGAATGAACCAACCTGTTCTTCCGCTTCAACTGGATTCTCCACGTTTGTCTGATCATTCTCAAGGGAGTGACTGGAACAAGGAGCCATTGCACTGTTCACCGTAGACCTTTCCTCGACATTTGCAAAACCAGGGTGAATGAAAGAGTGGTGCTTTTGATTGCAAGTTCTGCACCGAAACTTTGAATTACAATTCCGTGCCCAATGTCCACTTTTGAGGCAGCTACTACAGAGCCGCTTGGTGTTAATGAAATCCAGCTTCTCCTTCAACGACATTTTGATGAATCTTTCGCATTGCGACATGTAATGCGATTGTCCACAGCAAACGCAATTCAACTGTTGCTTAGCATCTTCCGCACCAACATGGACTCCAACTGGATTCCGCTTAAAATTCGACCGCTGCTGAACTGAAGAGAAATCAGAAGAGTTGGATGATACTGCTTCTAGCACACGTGTTCTTCTCTCTAGAAAATTAACCAAATCTTTAAACGACGGGTTCTCCAACGGGGCAGAATGATCCTCCCATAATTGAAGCGTACTCACATCCAACTTGTTGCACATCCAGAAAACTATCATCGCCCCCCAGTCGTCGACCTTTTCGCCTAGCTGCTGCAGAATTTTTAACCTCTGCTCAAATTCATCAACCAAACCGTGAATAGCTGAAGCTGTTGGTTTGTCGATTCGCGGATATTCCATCAACGCCTGTAGATGACGCTTCTTCAGCAACTTCTCGTTCGAGTACCTTTTCGAAATCGTTTCCCATGCAATCAGATAGTTCTCGTTAGTGACGGTCAGAGATTCAATAAGTTTTGCCGCCTCACCCTTCAACGCCGATTTAAGGTAGTGAAATTTTTGAACCTCACTCAATTCATCCGCCTCATGAATGAGTGACTCAAAAGTGGCCTTGAAAGTCAACCAGTTCCGGTAATCTCCATCAAAACTCGGAATTGAAATCTGTGGCAGTCGCACCCCACTATGCATTCCCAAAGTCGTGTTATTCCGTGCCAAAGTGTGATCCGCATTCGACACAAGTCGAGGTGGGACTGGAAGATTTGCCAGAAGCGCCGCCCGAAATTCAAAATATTGATTCTCAAACCTCTCCGATGTTTCAAAACTGTCCCTAGCCAGATCGTTATTTTTGTCCAGGATTTGTATTTCGATTTGAAGGGCCAAAAATTCATTCCACATAGCATCCAATTTTTCCAATCGAGATTGTATTTGCCCGCCATGATTCAATGGATCGAAATTTACCAGAAAATGCCCCAACCTCGTCAAAGACGCAAACAAATACTCCCTCTTCCGCAAAAGCTCGTTCAGTTTTTCCCCAGGCATGTTCCACAACCACTACCAGCCCAAGCGTATGATGAAACCAGGGATGAGCCGAAAAAGAGATCAAAAGAGACCAGGAAGTACCTCTCAAGCTGAAATATTTATTTGGACAGGCACTCACCTGAGGCCTGTTCACAATAGGCCTTGTATTTCAAATAATATGTATACTCCTTCCGGCCTCCGTAGTAGGACACGACCTGGTTTGTCGACCTTCGATCCAAGCTTCGTACGCAACCAAACCACATGCAACAGCGACTCGACCTACTTACTGGAGCATGCAGTCTCAGTATCGTTTTCGTTCTTGAGTTGCTCACTCAAATCATTTGATCATTTGCACCGTTAATGCGTTCCTCCGATGGGCCACCAGTATACGCCTATACGCTCGCCGAATGTCGTTGAACCTTCGTTTGGTGTTGACTACGCACCAAGCCAAAGCACGCAATACGCCTCACCAACGTTGTTATTACCTCAGACAAATGAAAAGAGCACGAAAAAAAAATCTTTTGCAGCACCACCAGATGTTATAATTCGTTGGACAGGCACTCACCTGAGGCCTGTTACTACAAGGCCTTGTATTTTATTCCAAAATATCGATTTTTGTGACTTCCAATTCCAGCGCGTTAATTTGTAGCATGCAAAGAAATTGATGTGACTCGGGACCCCCAGAGATTTCACTAAATGCTCGGTTCCAATTCTTACTCCACCAATTCGATCAGTTATGTTCGGCTCCGTTCCATAAATCGAGATTCCAGCTTATTGTTCCCCAAATACTTCCAATGGTGATGCTTTTCGATGACGACTCAAATCACAGTTCGAGCAGATTTGGTACGTTCAAGAAATAAAGAAAGAAAATCGAGGAGCACCAATAACACGGGTAAAAGCGATTGGAGAGCCACTCACCTGTGGCCTCTTTTTCAAAGGCCTTGTAATATTTTTCAATAGCTGAGACCACCTTCAATAATTCGAAGAAATCCGCTTCGTTTAAAAGTCCATCCAAATAGCAATACACCAACAAATAAGATCGAAGATTTTTCGACCAAATAGATTCAATAGTCGGCCTAAGTGCATTAAACCATGCATACAATGCGTCTAGAATCCACCTCCGATTGACACCGTTGCAGCCAGTAATTATTCAATATATGCTCGGACGTTGCTCAAGAAATTCGAGCAGTTATGTTGAGCACCAATAATTGCTTCAGATCGACGATAAGACTCGTAACATGAAAGATAAAAAGACACAAGAAGCACCACAGAAACAATTGTAACAAATTGGAAGGCCACTCACCTGTAGCCTGTGCTTTCAAGGCCTTGTGTCTTATTAAATCGTTTCATCCAAGTGTGCCAGCATCACAGATCCGAACCTTCAAACCGCTGTATCTTCGATCCAATCAGAGCATAAATTTGGAGCGAGCGCAAGATTTGCGAAAAGCTGCGTCCACAGTCCTCGTTCCTTTGGCTCAGCTGCAGCAAGCGATCGATCGCTATGTGTTTGGCAGTTGTTCAAGCAATTCGAGCAGTTATGTTGAGCGCAACGAGTTGCTCCAGAACGATGACGATGTCTCGTAGCATGAAAGTTAAAAAAGACACAAGAAGCACCACAGAGGGAAGATTAATAGATTGGAAAGCCACTCACCTGTGGCCTGTGCTTTTGAGGCCTTGTAAACTTTCTACGATGACTACGATGATCACTCAAAAAACTTCCAAACAAACGCTTCGGCTGGATATTTCAACTGCCAGCAAAATGAGGAAATCTGGCGCCAGATCTGAGCTTGCCTCAATTGTTTGAACAAACAATGGTCCGCCAAGCCAGCCGCGAATCCTGGTCACGGCACCAATGTTCTTACCGGGTTCGTCGACTGGATTCTTATTAAACAAATTCGTTCCGATGACCACTGCCTGGGAACACAGCACGTTCTAAATTCCTCCACAGACTTTCTGCATGCAATCTCAATCCTCAACGAATTCAATCACGGCCAATATTGATGCATGCACTGAGGTCGTCGAGTGGTTCCCCTTTATGTGATATTCGATCACAACGATATTTGGTTATGCATGCAACCAACGACGGTGTTTAAACACAGGACCAAACTGTTTCACGGTATGTTTACTGATTACACTGGACCATAGTTAAACTTCACAAATTTTATTTAAACAGAACTTTTTACAAACAAAAATAGACCTTTATTAACACATTAAAAAATAATCAAGTTTTATTCTCTTAAGAACCGAAATGGACGCTAGTTCGGAGGGCACTGACCTGCCGGATTTATTTGAATAGGTTCATAGGTTGTTTTGTTGTTTTTTCTTATCTCTAGGTAGTAGCTATGAGCGAGAGAGTTTGTACCTATCTGCTTACTATAAAAAAGGGGTGTTCAAATCTACTATTTCAGTATAACAGATATGAGATGAGAGAAGATTAATCGCGAACAGTGAAAAAAGTGATACTAAAAGTATCATATTATTCGGGTTTAAGTTCTTTTATATTAAAAGTAGTTCATTTCAAATAACTACTTTCAAAAATCAGTCCAAAATATGATAAGTTTTTTTTTGAATTTAAAAGAAAATGAATTAAAGATCTTGAAAGCCTAATTTGAAAAAGAAAACTTGTTTTGTAAGTATCTACAATATAAATAATGTTAAAAAATAAATTAATAAAATGTATTCCCTGAACCCGAAAATGAAGTACAAATTATTTTATCAACAATAAAATATCATTAATGCTTTATTTCATTATTGAAATCCTGCGAAAAATTAAAGATTTCTCAGGGAACGCAATTTTGGAAAAGAGTAGATCTTATTTTATAACAATGATTTGTTTTGTTTTGAGAAATTTTGAATTTCCATCCCGAATCTGAATTCTGCATTTCGAACATGAATACAAATTTTTAATTCTTATCCGACTGAAAATTCCGAATGATGAAACCCTGATATTTCATTTCTGAATTACCATTGGAACTTTTTAAAGTTTCAATTCATCATAAGAACTAAGAGAAAAATTTCAAATCCAAATTTCAAAAATCGTTTGTTATTTTAAATATTTTTTTAATATTCCGAAATTATGAGTTTTTGATGAGATTCGGATCAGGATTTTGTCACAATGGTGAACCAAACTGAAAACCAAGAACTATAAACTGGATTCAGATTCCACAATCCGGTCACAAGCAACAAATTGAAATTTATGAAAAAAAGGTACCAGAACATCGGATATTATTCAAACCTGAGCTCATTAGATATTTTTGCGCACTTATACGGGCAGGGAAAATCTGGAAAATTTTATTTAAACACCTTACAAAATCCGGGCAATATCCAGGCACATTTAGAAACCCTCCAATTAAAATCAAGAAAAAAAATTCGAAAAGCAGTTTGTTTTCATCGAAACACATCATCAAGTTTATTTGAATAAACTTTATTGAAGAAATGGTTTAGACGCAAAATACAAAATTGTTATCACGCAGTTTAAATTTTTCAGGCTACCTTATTGAAAATATATTTAGATATTAGAGACTCAGGACTGTACCCAAAATTTATGCACAACTTATTTTGTAAACAACGTTTGATATTGTTTTTCGAGTACAGTCTATAAGTTTCTATCAACAAATGAGGAATTTTTTAAAAATCTATAGTAGAATTGTGGACCTGGGATAAGATTTCGATGTTTTGGCCTTAGTTCTGAGTCGAGATTGTTACTCTTGATTAACTTTAGCCGTTCTTCGAGATTTTATTAGGAATTTAAAATTTTTAGTTTAGAGAAGAACATTTTGTGAACTTTGAACTCGATTATCTCGAAATCAAGTTCATGGCATTCAGTTAGGTCTAGTCAAGCCCCGACTAGATATTTGTATGATTGGTTTTATACATTCAACTTAAAATATGATAAGTTCAAATACAATTGTGAGATTGATACAGCAATAAAATTGATAAATTCCACTATTATATACTGTTTGATGTGGGCATTCAACCTTGTGAGTTGTAGATTCAACTATAGTGCTATGGCTGATTTATAATTTAAAATTATGATTGAATCAATCATACTTTAATGATTTATTTTATGCGTTACTTTTTTCGCATTTTTCCTGCATCCATCTTTATTTTTGTTTTGGTTTTAAACATATTTTGTTTATTTGTTATTAGCTGAAAGCATAAACATATTTTGTTTATTTGTTATTAGCTGAAAGCACAGAAAAGCCAATGGTAGAAAAGAATTATATGATTTTGTAAACAATTCAATTGATTTTGGAATTGATCTTTCCGATGAAACACCATTTCGTGCCACCCAAAATGGGCAGCATCGATTCCAGCGGCATCGATTCCTACGTTCCTACGTTGCTGCCGCATCTGGCTGGAATTGACCGAAACGGAGGAAAAATTTTGTCGCAAGTTTTTTGAAACAAGCAAACGTTTGCTATTCAATTATACCTCTACTTATTATTTACCTTCTGTTTTTACCATTTTTAAACATAAACTGCTTGCAACATTCACGCTTACTACTTTTATGTAAAACACGCAGTGATTGGATTTGTATGTCTTTATTCAAGTATCACACAATCGATCATAAAAGAATAGTTGAATTCACTTTATTTATAGTTCAATACCTTAAATCAATGAAACATTTGAAGGTGAATTTATCATATTTACAGTTGAATCAATTATATCACTACAGTTGAATATATCATATTTATAGTAAATTTTATAGTAAAATGTAAGAGATGAACCAGAAATGTTTAGTTGAATCTATTATATCTATTATATTTACTATACAATTGTTGTTGAATCTATCTTATTAGCAATTAAATCAATTATACCACAAAAGTTGAAGCTTTTATATTCATAGTAAATTGCGTAAGGTCAATCATCAGTTGAGTCTATTACATTTACAGTTGGATGCGAAAAAAATACCTTCACTTTAATGATTCCGCATTTCCGCATTGTTTCAAATTTATAGTGAATTCAATGGTTGCTGCCAGTTATGTCACTTAATTTAAAAATAAAAAACATTACATTTGTTCAATTCTGAATATTTAGAGTGCATTTTACGTACAAGCATTATTTATTATTATTGAATTGAATTTCATTTAAACGATGATTGAATTGAATTTTAGGTGATAAATTACCAATTTTATTCTTGTTCTCAAGACTTTTTATTTTACTTTTTCAGGTAGGCATGACTTTCCATCCATCTTCGAGCTTGAAAACTATACTGACGTTGCAATTCTCTTGGTTAATGGAAATAGTTGCGGCAAATAGATGATTTCACCGAAGAAATCGTTGGAACCATTGGGGACGGAAAAACTAACTACCAAGCAATGCCGAAAAAATCTTTGTAACCGATTCAAATCACTATAGGTTGGTTTTTACATCGATTTGAACTAGTCTAGTAACCCCAGTGCAGAATCCGGATCCATGTTAGCACAAGAAGTACGTCGACGGACTCTTATTAAGGTTCGTAAATTCACTTTTTTAGACGAAATGATCGATTTTACGTTCCTATAACAAAAAATTTAATGATTACTATCAACTATCAATCAAGCCAAATGTAGATTTATGGAAACGCTTTCATGTTTCAGAAAGTCAAAAGTGATTTGAGACATTTTTCTATGTTTTTGAACCATCGGTGCATAATAAGGTTTTTGATCGTAATATTTTTACTCTTCGAATTAGTAGAGTTACCAATATTTACTAAAATATATGTTCGGAGTTTGCTATGAAATCTCCAGTGGCCAGGCTTCCTATGAAACAAAACGTAAATTTATTCGGTTTTGAATAAAATGATTGGAATTTGTTACTTGAAGATTTCTGCAGATAAAATCTCAAATATACTTTGATAATCTCGAGTAATAGGATGAATCTTCCATTGGGATGAAAATCCCAAAAAAAGAAATTTCGAGTAGCATTAATTCGATTCAAAATGCGATATCACTGAATAGAAATTTACCGCCCAGACACCAATCATCACCCGAAATCACAATTTAATGTGTTTTTTTTTTCAAATGGGATGTTTTCCGCAACAATCTCACGTCTTCTTTGTGTTGGCATCAAAGTTCTACCATTTCACTGAAAAAAATAAGGGGAGAATGAGGATACTTGATACCTGGAGATACTTGATTCCTTTGCTGTATTTCGAAACAGGAATGCCTTACAAATATCAAATGTTCTAGAAAAATGTGCCAAAAAGAACAAAACAACAATGCTGTTATCTCAACATATTTTAAAAAAATTATTTTTCGAGTTATTGAACTTTGTTTGAAAATTTTGATGTGATGATCCTTTTCTATCACTTTGAAATTTTTATCACATGAAAAAATTATAACAAAAATATTTATTCCAATACTTCAATCGTTAAAGTATAATATGAACTTCATAATGCCATATTTAACTCTCAAATTTCTTTTTAGAAGAAGTTTTCTAAAATGTATGTTATGGGTATAACTGATCCCTAGAGCCGAAAATGATACATTTTTTTTTTTGAATTGTTCCTGATCATTGGTTATCATGAAATTATTAACATCTGTTCAATAGTTGACAACAGCCTTGAGACTAATCTAACTGCCAAGAAAACCGTTAATAAATAAAAAAAATTACTTATCTTCATCCAATCTTTATCGAATTATCTGTTAAAATGATAAAAAATACTGTAGTTATCTAAAAAATAATTGGTAATTGGAAAATTGGTATGCAAGCAAAAGTGTTTGTTCTTAACATTTATTTAATGCTTCAAATGTGTAAGTTATGAGTAGTGTTTAGTAGAATTACTTTAAAAAATGATGTTTTATCGCTAAAATAACCAATTGCTTGAGCCTGTTTGCCAGGAATCATTATTTTATCAGTCAATGCACTTAGTTGAAAATTGAACTATATTGACGGGAATAATTTCACAAAATGCATCCTCTGAAGATTTTAGACTGCTGCTTACAAGGACAATACTAAAAAGAACCATTTCGTCTTGTGAGATAGTTTTTCCTTAAGAAAACTTTATCGGTACTGAAAAAAGACAAGTGGGTGGTAGTTTTAGGGCGCGTTTAGTAATTTTGAAAAGTAGATATACAATATTCGCTATCCACTAATTTTTTTTATTGAAAGTAGAACAATTTTGAGATGTACTGGAAAGGAAAGTGAATTAAAATCTGTAATCGTTTTTTTTATTGCGCAAGTTTGAAGTTGGAAAACCGCTTAACTGGGTGCAAGATGGCGACTTGACGGTAACTGAAATACAAACCTTATATATTTGGCGGGTATCTATTAAATTCATTTTGAATTCTAGTGATTCTGTGAATAAAATTACAAAACCACCATTTGTCAGTTTTCATAAATTAAAACATTGAATATCAAATTTTGAGAAATTTTCTACTAGAAGCAGGGTGATTTGCCAATCGTTGCACAGCTAAGCACATGATTTTGGTGTTTATGCTGTATTTTTAGTAATTTCTACTAAATTCATTCAATTTTTTTTCGTCGATGCACTCATACAGGATTGGTCAACAAGATCCAAAAGTTAAAGTGTTTGAAAAAAGGGACATAAAAATTTAAAAAATCATTTAAAACAGCTTTTCTGTGCCCAATAGTTGCACAGGCAAATTTTGTGTCGTGCATAATGTTGTCCGATTTTTTCCAATGGTTGCACATTTTAAAAATCAGTCACCATGAGGTCGAATAGGCTGATATTTGTTACGAAAGCTTATTATGAGAACCTCTAGTTCAAATGCAATCTAATTTTTAGACGGCCACTTATGAGGGGAGGGGGGGGGGGGAGGGTCTTCCATATAAACCGTCCAATGCACTTTCCAATTCCAATTCGGCCTCAAAAAAACACAAAGCCGCCGGTTTGAGTGTCTGGAATAGCATTTATATTGATTTTGCCCATTCTTAAGATTAATTGTTTGCCAGCATGAGAAGAAGCAAAGTATTTCATGAAAAAAGTAATAACCATTTCGAAATAAAAAATCGTAATCGATTGAAAAGTATTGTAAAATTGCAGGATTTGCTTTCTGAAGCTTTCAATAATTTCATGACATGTTTTTGCAAAAGTTTTGAATCATCACACTTATTGGCAATGCAAAGAAGTATAATGCAATTCTTATTTTCATCCGGTTAACCAGCTTTCAAATTAGCTGTCAAAACACTAAAATTAAAAATTATTTACCTATTTTGATTTTTTTGTATGACAACGAATATCATTTCTGGGGTACAAGTAAGGTTTAGTTTTTGTTCACATACAATATATTGCAAGAACCAAGAAATTCTTTATTAATTCATTTTTTTTTAACTTTCAATACATCTCTGATGATTTTTTAAAGAAAATGAAAATTTGGATTTTTCCGTACAAGCCTCCATACTAATTCAAACGCGTTGTTATAGTTCAGGACTTAATCAATCGCTTTCAAAATTTTTATTGCTATTTCTAACTGTTAAAACAACCAAACAAAGTTATTGGAGGTATACGAATTTATAAATTTGAAATTTTCAAACAAATTTTGCAGCGGAATTATGTACAACAATGGGGCAGGAGAAGATGGAGCGGACCAATTGTTGCATGATCCAACATATTTTCTGGTTAAGAATGGATCATAATTTTTTTTCAAAATCATGGTGTTAAAGTTGTCCAACAAACGTTTCTGATACGAAAAATGTTTTGTTCTGACGTAAAACCTTATTTGCCGTAGAAGGAATGTTAAGGTTTTTGTTAACAATTAGCACAAAAACCGCGCGAAAAAAACAAGAAAAATTAAAACTGCCGTAAGATTCACACTTACCAGCAGAAAATATCACAAAAGTCTCATTTCATCAGAAAACATTCCGAATTACATGATTCAGTATTATTTTTGAGGAAAAGTTGAAAAAAAAACAGCTGAAATATTGACAATTTAAGTCATGCTATGCAACAATGGGTTAGAGGACAACGATTGGCAAATCACCCTAGTTCGAACACTTTGGGTGCAAATTTTTTATTGATTGATGAATAAAAACTGTTAAGATACTTATCTTTCAAATTTTATTTTTACAGGTTGACAGAAGGAGCAAAAATTCCAAATCTGGCCCACGGCTTCTTGATGGAAGAAAACAGATGCGGCCAAGGAGTCAATCCACCGAAAAATCTTCGGCGCAAGCAATTCATTGAGTGTAATTTCGAGATAATTGCTGGACGATGCTGAGTGAAAATAGTCGGAAAATATTGTTTTTTGCTAGCATGGAAGTATTTAAACAAGAATAGAGCAGGCCGAGCATTCAAATTTAGGTATATTTGAAGCACTATTAAATAGGATTAGGACTGTCATTTTTCATAAACGCCAAAAACAACGAAACGTTAGTGACAGAAGAAGAGAAGCTTCTCTGTTAAAGGAATAACATGAAAAAAACATGAAAAAAGACAGTAATGCTGAGCAACTCGGTCGTGACAGATTCAAATTGAAAGGCAAGGATTCAGGACTTCTAACTAAGTATTTATTACCAAGCAAATAATTTGAATCCGATGGATAGCTTTAATTATTGCTGTTTTGATACCTACAAATAAGTAACAATATTGTACAGTTATTGATTGTATTCTTTTTGTGGCATTCTTCCCTACTCTTGATTGTCTTCGTGAATTATGTGCAAATAAAAATAAACATTGAAAAAATAAAATTCTATATGTTTTTGGAGGAGAACTTAAAAACTAAAAAAATGGCAATCATGCAAATGACCAGATCCAGAAATGGTTTGAAAATCCATTTGGTGTCGGCCCGAAAACGAGTTGTTTTGGCATAAAAAATGCTCGATTCGTACGATTCCAATAATATGATTGATTTATTCTAATAGATCTTGCGAACCAATAGCTTTCGTTTGTGGGAAACGGCTCATTCCGAGGATAGTTTGTTCTATAAAAATCCAGGAAAATCGACAATTTGTATCATTCAGAATCGATAAAAATTCAAATTCAAGTATAAACAACCAGAAGAAAAGATGAGCACCTTTTTATATGATGTCTCTTTTTACATTGCATTGGTTCAATAAATCAATATATCTTGAAAAGTACCTATGGGTCCCCCCATTTTTTTGATGGAAAATTAAAATAAATTTTAAAGAAATATTTCTTATTTGTTAACCATTTTTAAGTTCTTTTGAATTAAAAGTTTTATGTCTTACAAAGAAAATTTTGAAATTTTATATCTCAAATTGAGCTCAGAATCCCGAAAAAAACGCTTCTTAATGCCAGACAATGTATTTTAAAGTTTTTATCCCAATGCTGAAATGTAAAAAACTATTTCTAAATATAGATTCCAGATCAATAATTCGAATATTTCGATATGAGCCTAGAATTGAAATTTGTTTCAGAGTCCTCCATCATCAATCTAGTTTTTATTTTATATTTGACTAGCTGACCCGGTGTGCTTTGCTACACCTTTCAAAATCGAATGATATTTTCAGAATTTAATCAAATTTGTATTGTTTTGTTGGCATTATTTTAAATCAAATTATAACATAATTCATAAGCAACCGTTATAAAATGAGAACTGCAGCTGGAGTTTCAAATTGCAACACAAAAATAACTTAAACTAATATTCTGAATCTTGATCTATAAATTTGTGTTAAGGATCTGATAATTTTAATCTGTTTCTTTAAGCTTCGCGACCTTAAAAAAGAAGGGTCTCAAATTAATCGTACGCAAACAATATAACTTATAAATGGTTGTTATGGTGGTTTTTGCTTGATATGTTCTGGATTTATGCTGAAAAACTGATAAGAGAGCCCCTCCCCTGTCCTTACCTTCACCCCCTGCTGAATGGAGGTCGTGATTTTTAATAATCATACCTAATTTTTTCGTTCCCAAAAATCCTCTTACATCAAATATAGTTCCATTGTTGTTGTAATGCTCAAAAACTTATCAACCAAATTTATATGGACCCTCCTCCTTTCTTCCCCTATCTACACTGTAAAGCGTAAGGATCTATAACAATCGTAGAAAGATATCTTGTAACCAAGTACCTTTCCCATATTTGTTTCCATTTGTTGGCTTCGTTAGCATACATTGAGAACTTATGCTAACACTATTGTATTGGGCTCACCTCCCTCCTTTTATGTACCTATTCACTGAAAGGAGGATGGTGTGTCAGATAATCATAGAATCATACCAAAATGATTTTCCATGTTAAGTTTTGTCCATTTCTCGGATTTTGTAAAAAAAAAAGTTAAATGTAAGCCTCCTCTTCCCTTCCTATATTCCCAATTCTATCATTCTACTGCAAGAAAGGAATTGTTTCACATAGAAAAAGTATTTTTCGTACTCAAATATCTTTTGATGCCAAATTTGGTTTCATTTGCTCGATAAATTCTCGAGTTATGCAAAAAAATTGTATGGAAGCCCCCCTTTCCCTCTTAATATCTTTCCGCTGAAAAAAAGGTGGGGCTTCAATTTATGATATAAACATTTCTCGAATCCAAATATCCTCATATGCCAAATATGGTTCAATTTGCTCGATTAATTCTCCAGTTATACTGAAAATTGTAAGGGAGACCTTTCCTTCCCCTTTTCATCCACCTCTTTGAAGGAGTGAAGGATACCAGATATTTATAGAAGCATTTCTCGTCCCCAAATATCGTTCCATGCCAAATTTGGTTCCATTTGCTGTTGTAGTTTTTGAGTTCAGATGTAAAAATTAAATGAAACTCCCCTCCCTCTTTCCTTTCTCCCCACTGGAAGAAGGAAGGGTTCTCAAACAATCATTAGAACATGTCACGTTCCCAAATACCCGCCCATGCCAAATTTGGTTCTGTTTGCTTAATTAGTTTTTGAGTTGTGTAAAAGATGCCAAATTTGGTTCTGTTTGCTTAATTAGTTTTTGAGTTGTGTAAAAAATTATCAAAGAGGCCCCTCCCCCCTTTATTTCTCCCTACTGGAAAGAGGGATGGGTCTCAAATAATCATATACATATTTTTCGTATCCAAATACCCTCCCATGCCAAATTTGGTTCCATTTGCTTTATTAGTTTTTGAGTTATGTTAAAAAATATGAAAGAGGCCCCCTCCCCGTTTCTACAAAAAAGGGGGAAGGGTCTCAAATAATCATTGAAAGATTTTTCGTATCCCAATATCTTCCCATGCCAAATTTGGTTCCAATATCTTGATTAGTTTTCGAGTTATGTTAAAAATTGTAGGGTAGCCCCCCTCCTCCCTTCCTATCACCCCACTGAGTGGAGGGAGGGGTACCTAATATTCATAGGAATATTCTTCGTACCCAAATACCACCCCATGCCAATTTTGATACCATTTGCTTGATGCGTGCTCGAGTTATGCAAAAAATTGTCTTTTGTTTGTGAGGCCCATCCCTCCCTTATTGAGAGAGGGAGGGGTCTCAAACCATAATAGGAACCTTCCCCGGCCTCCAATACCCCCACCTGCCAAGTTTCACGCAAATCGGTTCAGTAGTTTCCGAGTCTATAGGGAACAGACAGACAGACAGACAGACAGACAGACAGACAGACAGACAGACAGACAGAAATTCATTTTTATATATATAGATAACTTGCGTTTCAATCTAGATTCATTATTTCTAGAGATGTACCGAATATTTGGCGCCGAATAGCGCCAAAAACCGTTAAACCAAATATTTGGCTCACCGAAAGTCGAGCTAAGTAATCGGCCGGGTTTTTATTTTTCAAATTAATGCAATAATATTATTGTCAAATTTTTCAAACGATTTAGAATAATTTGGAAAATAACCAAAAGTAATATTGAAAATGCTGCACAATCATCAAAAATTGTGGTTTGAGTAAACCATTTAAGGCGTATCCGTGTTTCTTTCTAGAGTGAATGCTGACAAGTATCGCTTTATACTTTGATTATCGTTTATTCGAGATAAATCAAATCTGTCCGGGATGCCCAGTTATTGTTCAAAACTTTCCGGATTTGGCCCGACTTAAGGGAGGAGTAGGGTCTAACATTTTCAAAAAATCGATTTAATTTTTTTTTATTTTCTTATTGTAAAACATTTCAAGAATGTTGTGTCAAATTTTCAAGTCAAGCAAAGCAAAACTGTAGAAATTATAGGCCTTTATCTTCTCTTATCTAATACTGGACTGCAAGTATCCAGCAAGCAGAAACTTCAAACGCGTTTTTCTCGAAAGCACATTTTTAAAGTCAGTGGACATCGTCATTTGAAAGCTACTTCACCGATTTTTTTCAAATTTGTAACATCTTTTCTACATATAAAATACCAAACCCCAACGTTTTTCATTTCTATTTTTTTTTTTTACTTTGGGGTGATTTTACAGATAAAAATGGCAGATGTCTTCGTGAAAAATCGTTGATTTTACTTCAAACAGCCACAAAAATTTCATAAATTTTTATAAAGTTAAATAATATCGTTGAGGTCCAGAAAAACATCTATTAAAAATATTTTGCTCTGGTTTTTTGACTTCGGATGATTCTGTGATGAGATACAGTGTCCACCGCAAATCTTGTTTTCTAAAAGGCATCCTCGAAAGTGCTCCGTAACCGGCCAGGGGCGGTCCTAGAGTTGGCCCTTGGGGGGGGGGGGGGGGGGGTGATTTTTCCAAATTTTCAAAAATCAGTCAATAATAAGGATCGTAAATATCTGGCGAAAAAACGTTTATTTTAAGAAACAGAGTGAAGGAGGGGGAAGGATTTGGTTCCAGTTGCAACTAAGACTTGTATATTGTAGGTTTGTATAGCTATAGGTTTGTCATTTGAAAAATTTTAAGTTATAGAAAAACTAGCTGACCCGGCAAACTTTGTTAAGCCTGTAATTTTTGCCTGTAAATTTTAGTCAGCCTTCTTTTTAAGTGTATTAAAGCTAGTGGATACCTTTGTATCAGAAAAAAAAATCCAGAATTATGGTTCGTTATTCGAATTTCATTATTTTTAGTTCATTCAAAAACCGCTAATGGAATGGAAAACATCATACATAAATTTATATTCAAAACCGGCAGTTCGTGACACAAAAACGCTCATACGATTTGCTCTAATAAGTTCGCTAACTTTTGTTTAGCGAACTTATTTTTTTGTTGAGGTAGCGTATAGTAAAGTTCTGCTAATGATCAGTTCCGGTAACTTAAGAACGCTTAATCTATCAAGTTTCAATTTAGTTTAGTCATCATTTCTATTCAAAAACTCCTATCTGATAAAGTATTTTAAAAATGTTGAAGATTGATTTCAACAGAAAATGGATCTTTTTTGCTGGAGTCGTCATAAATAGAGTTGTATTTTCGATTTGTGTTAACCTCTGAATTTAAATACATTACAGTTTTCTTTAAACATAGTCGTCAGAATAGAAAAAATAATAAATGGATCCGGAACATTTAAAGAATAATGAATATAATTTTAATTTTTAATTTCTTTAAAATTATTTCAAATGTCTTTTTTCCGGACTTTGCACTAAATACACTAATTGAATCTTATTGTGAATTTACAGAGCTGAGTTTGACAAATATTTAACAATTCAGAAAAAGTTACTATTCATTTCATTTTACAGCAACACTTTTCTAATCAATATATAATGTTTGAAAATGTCTTCGAAATTTGTGTCATCATTATCTTTTTTTTTCAATTTTCAGTTAGGGATTGGCAGATTTTTCTCTATGCTTAAATGTTCTAAATTTTAGGAGGCATGCTTTTTACTTAAAATTTAATTTTTATATTTTTTCAAGTTTTTAGTACTTGATGATATTATTGATTAAGATCCTTTTTTATGACTTTTGAAACTGAGAGTTGGATCTAATATCAGGATATAGCTAATATTTTCAAAAGTTCCGATTAACAACTGAGCATGAAACGTAGTGTGGTTTTTCCAATGTTTCTTCATCCTTCAATCCGTTTTTATGATAATGATTCAATTTATTTGGAATCACAAAATTAATAACCTTCAATTCTCAAACTAACTGGATAAAATCAACAAAAAAAGTAAGGTAATCCAGTTATAAGACTTTCTATTGGTGTTACCAAAACTCATAAAAAATGATTTGGTAATGAAATGTTTGAATTCAATTCATTAAGTTGTTTTGAGTCTATTGAAAATTTTACAGCCATATGGCTTGAGTTGCTTAAAGAATATGACATTTCAAAAAAATTAACGGTGAACGAACAAACATCTAAAAAAAATTTTAGAATTGCCATGATTCTGATGCAAAAAATTACAAATTTTGTCAATATTCTTCGTACAGGCTTTGCAATGCTTCGTAGTGGCGGAACCCCATAGGGAAAATCACATTTTACTGGTGCCACGTGAAAAGTACACTTGCAACGAAAATGGGCGCCAAAACTTCCTATAGAGAGATGGATGCACATCAGTAAGCCTTGATTGCTTTTGGCGCCTTCCTACTCTGGGTGATTCGAATGAAAAAAAAATGGGAATTGGGTGCCATGACTTTTATTTGATACGAATAAAAACTAAAAATTAATTTTCAAATTCCACAAAAACATTTTCGAAATTATCTCTCCGTTGTGTTATTCTTCGCGTGAAGACAAACACAACAAAAAAAATCGCATTCAAATCGGATGATCCAGTGAAGAGTTTTGCGTGTTCGCACATTTCTGTATGGTCTGTCTCTCTCCCTGTTTTATATATATAGATAGTGGATAATTTTAACAAATTTTCTCAATACATTAAATGTCTTTCATAAAACAATCTGCGAATCTTAGATGTTCACTGCGAAAAAGTGTTGATAAAAAGATATTTTTTCAATTGGTAGGTTATAAATTATAACTTTAAGAATAATTTAGAGAATTTTACCATATAAATGACATTTCACAAATGAAAATTAAACACACATTTTCGTAGAAGAAAATGTAAAAAAAATCTTCAAGTTATCTACAATATTTCAATGGTCATCTTCATATCAGCGTAAGAGCCTCACAAAATTTTTCATGATTCTCATTTTGCAACAATTCCAAAACAATAATGTGAGAAAAGTGTTTGTTAATTTTTGCTATGAATTAAAATCTGAATAATTAATTATTTTTCTGAAGTATTTTGCTAAATCGTTGTTCGAAAGTATCGAATAATTATCTATTCTTGTTCCAATTCTTCAATTTTTTAATATAAATTAAATTTTACATGAGGTCATCAAATCAACATTTATATTTATTTTTTTTCTTGAATTTCAAGCTAACCATTTCTCACTTAATGAACTTAATGTTGAAAGTTGTAAATCAAAGAATGGATTTTTTTATAAAAACTTTTGATCAATATTAAATTGTTTAATTGTGATAACGGCTAAAAATGTATGAGGCTCTTCAAGTCAAAGTGCATAAAAGCTAATGAAAGACGTAAAATATCACAATAAACGAGCCTTCGAAAAAAGGGTAATTTAAAAAAAACTTATTTCGAGAAAACACATTTTAAATTTGATGTGCTTGGCCATTTTCCATTTGTTTATCTAAAATTTGTTTTTCTTTTTCAAACGTAAAAGTATGTAAACTAAAATTCTAAAAATTTGGAAAATTATCAAATAAAGCTTCTATAAAATACAAAGAAAGTCTTGTTTTACATCAAGTTTATTGAATTTCTTAGTTTCTAGATTGATTTGAAGGATTTGGATAGTTTGTATAATTTGGACGGTTCCTACGGTTCGAACGGTTCGAACGGTTCAGATGGTTCCTACGGTTCGGAGGCTCCAAAAAATTAACCAAGACACAATTTTTCATCTAAGCTTCTATAAAATACAAAGAAAGTCTTGTTTTACATCAAGTTTATTGAATTTCTTAGTTTCTAGATTGATTTGAAGGATTTGGATAGTTTGTATAATTTGGACGGTTCCTACGGTTCGAACGGTTCGAACGGTTCAGATGGTTCCTACGGTTCGGAGGCTCCAGAAAATTAACCAAGACACAATTTTTCATCTAAGCTTCTATAAAATACAAAGAAAGTCTTGTTTTACATAAAATTTATTGAATTTCTAAGTTTCTAGATTGATTTGAAGGATTTGGATAGTTTGTATAATTTGGACGGTTCCTACGGTTCGAACGGTTCGAACGGTTCAGATGGTTCCTACGGTTCGGAGGCTCCAGAAAATTAACCAAGACACAATTTTTCATCTAAGCTTATATGAAATGCAAAGGAAGTATTGTTTTACATAAAATTAATTGAATTTCTAAGTTTCAATATTAATTTGAAGGATTTGGATAGTTTGTATAATTTGGACGGTTCCTACGGTTCGGAGGCTCCAGAAAATTAACCAAGACACAATTTTTCATCTAAGCTTCTATAAAATACAAAGAAGTATTGTTTTACATAAAATTTATTGAATTTCTAAGTTTCTAGATTGATTTGAAGGATTTGGATAGTTTGTATAATTTGGACGGTTCCTACGGTTCGAACGGTTCGAACGGTTCAGATGGTTCCTACGGTTCGGAGGCTCCAAAAAATTAACCAAGACACAATTTTTCATCTAAGCTTCTATAAAATACAAAGAAAGTCTTGTTTTACATAAAATTTATTGAATTTCTAAGTTTCTAGATTGATTTGAAGGATTTGGATAGTTTGTATAATTTGGACGGTTCCTACGGTTCGAACGGTTCGAACGGTTCAGATGGTTCCTACGGTTCGGAGGCTCCAGAAAATTAACCAAGACACAATTTTTCATCTAAGCTTCTATGAAATGCAAAGGAAGTCTTGTTTTACATCAAGTTCATTGAATTTCTTAATTTCTTGATTGATTTGAAGGATTTGGATAGTTTGTATAATTTGGACGGTTCCTATGGTTCGAACGGTTCGAACGGTTCAGATGGTTCCTACGGTTCGGAGGCTCCAGAAAATTAACCAAGACACAATTTTTCATCTAAGCTTCTATAAAATACAAAGAAGTATTGTTTTACATAAAATTTATTGAATTTCTAAGTTTCTAGATTGATTTGAAGGATTTGGATAGTTTGTATAATTTGGACGGTTCCTACGGTTCGAACGGTTCGAACGGTTCAGATGGTTCCTACGGTTCGGAGGCTCCAGAAAATTAACCAAGACACAATTTTTCATCTAAGCTTCTATAAAATACAAAGAAAGTCTTGTTTTACATAAAATTTATTGAATTTCTAAGTTTCTAGATTGATTTGAAGGATTTGGATAGTTTGTATAATTTGGACGGTTCCTACGGTTCGAACGGTTCGAACGGTTCAGATGGTTCCTACGGTTCGGAGGCTCCAGAAAATTAACCAAGACACAATTTTTCATCTAAGCTTATATGAAATGCAAAGGAAGTATTGTTTTACATAAAATTAATTGAATTTCTAAGTTTCAATATTAATTTGAAGGATTTGGATAGTTTGTATAATTTGGACGGTTCCTACGGTTCGGAGGCTCCAGAAAATTAACCAAGACACAATTTTTCATCTAAGCTTCTATAAAATACAAAGAAGTATTGTTTTACATAAAATTTATTGAATTTCTAAGTTTCTAGATTGATTTGAAGGATTTGGATAGTTTGTATAATTTGGACGGTTCCTACGGTTCGAACGGTTCGAACGGTTCAGATGGTTCCTACGGTTCGGAGGCTCCAAAAAATTAACCAAGACACAATTTTTCATCTAAGCTTCTATAAAATACAAAGAAAGTCTTGTTTTACATAAAATTTATTGAATTTCTAAGTTTCTAGATTGATTTGAAGGATTTGGATAGTTTGTATAATTTGGACGGTTCCTACGGTTCGAACGGTTCGAACGGTTCAGATGGTTCCTACGGTTCGGAGGCTCCAGAAAATTAACCAAGACACAATTTTTCATCTAAGCTTCTATGAAATGCAAAGGAAGTCTTGTTTTACATCAAGTTCATTGAATTTCTTAATTTCTTGATTGATTTGAAGGATTTGGATAGTTTGTATAATTTGGACGGTTCCTATGGTTCGAACGGTTCGAACGGTTCAGATGGTTCCTACGGTTCGGAGGCTCCAGAAAATTAACCAAGACACAATTTTTCATCTAAGCTTCTATAAAATACAAAGAAGTATTGTTTTACATAAAATTTATTGAATTTCTAAGTTTCTAGATTGATTTGAAGGATTTGGATAGTTTGTATAATTTGGACGGTTCCTACGGTTCGAACGGTTCAGATGGTTCCTACGGTTCGGAGGCTCCAGAAAATTAACCAAGACACAATTTTTCATCTAAGCTTCTATAAAATACAAAGAAAGTCTTGTTTTACATCAAAATTATTGAATTTCTAAGTTTCTAGATTGATTTGAAGGATTTGGATAGTTAATATAATTTGGACGGTTCCTACGGTTCGAACGGTTCGAACGGTTCAGATGGTTCCTACGGTTCGGAGGCTCCAGAACATTCAGAGGGGGCCAAACCTAAGCCCTCGAGTCCCTGGTCGTTCCTCTGGAGACTCAGTGGAGTGTGGGCACACAAGGCCTTTTTTTGTGGCTAGCTCAATCTTGAGCAGGAACGGAGCTCCTCAAGTTCGGCTTTTACAAGTTGCTGCTGATCAAGGACCCGTCGGATATGGTTAAACACGCTACCGCTGTAAAAATTAGATTTAATGTTTTTTATTTGGATACTGTAGGGACTGGACGTTTTCCGTGTTTAGCTGCACAACCTTTTGTGTCAAAATTCGTTTCTAAACTGACTGGACCTTTCCGACTTCGTTAAGCTACATTTTTCTCTTTTTCGCTCGTGCGGAATTCATCATCGTTTTTTCTCTCTCTCGTTCTCACATAAACGAAACCCGAAAGCGAAGACGTGTGTGTATATACAGTTTCTACCTACCGTTCTGCAGATCTTACCAACACTTCTGCATTTACTTTTACCTGACTGTTGCACCGTGCCAAATACGCAAGTTATATTTTCATAAATTTTCTTTTAATTATCTTTCTTTGCCTTATACTCTACATCCTTCCTCTCCCCTACTCTTGTGAATTGGAACTCAGTCACTTAACAGTGACATAAAATTTGGCTCTAGGCTCACAATTTTAATATTTAATAATCTTATATTTCCAGAATAAACCATCGAAAATCACGCACTCTCTACCAGATTTGTCTCTCGGAGCAAAATATTTTTCTTATTTTACTTGAATTACCCGTGATTCATTCAATTTTGCCTCTGAGAGTAAACGATATTTTCCAAAATTGACTGCTCGAGGTTTATTAGAATCACTCGGGAATTTGTTAAATTGGCCTATCAGAGCAATATATATGTTTCATGGCCGCTCGAGGCCTACTAAAATCATTCCCAACTCTTTCAATTCAGCCTCTCAAATACATTTTATAATTTTCTTTCCTTTCTCTAAAATGGCCTATTTAGCCCTATCATAGTCACCCAACCAAATTTGCCTCCCGGAGCAAAATACTTTTATATAAGCATCCACTCGAGACCTATAGAATCACATGAGATTCTCCACCCGAGGAAATCATTATTTTTTGAAATTACCGCTCAAGGCCTATCAAATCTCTCTATATTCTATGAATTCGCCTCTAGGAGCAACATTTAATGGCCGCTCCAGCATTTTAGGATAAGAATTCTTTCAATGTTGCCTCTCGGAGCAAACAAATTTAATGGCCGCTCGAATCCAATCAGAGTCACTCGAGATTCTTTTTGAATTTTGCCACTCGGAGCATAACTAAAAATTTAGTTTTTATGCATGAATCACTCAAAATTTTTGGTACTTGCCACTCGAAGCAAGTACTTGGCCACTCGAAGCCAATTAGAATCACTCGAGATTCTTTCAATGTTGCCTCTCGGAGCAAACATATTTTCAAAATAGTCGCTCAAGGCCATTGAGAATCACTCGAGATTCTTTTTAATTCTGCCACTCGAAGCAAAATTATTCATTTCTTATTCAAGAATCACTCAAAATTCTTGGTACTTGCCACACAAAGCAAGTATTCGGCCACTCGAAGCCAATTAGAATCACTCGAGATTCTTTCAATGTTGCCTCTCGGAGCAAACATAATTTCAAAATGGCCGCTCGAGGCCATTCAGAATCACTCGAGATTCTTTTAATTTTGCCACTCGGAGCAAAATTATTCATTTCTTATCCAAGAATCACTCAAAATTCTTGGTACTTGCCACTCGAAGCAAGTATTTGGCCACTCGAAGCCAATTAGAATCGCTCAAGATTCTCTTTTATTTTGCCACTCGGAGCAAAACCTGTGTTCTTTCTTACCTCTATTCGAACCTACCAACTGTGCCATTGTAGTGACTGGACGTTTTCCGTATTTAGCTGCACAACCTTTTGTGTCAAAATTCGTTTCTAAACTGACTGGACCTTTCCGACTTCGTTAAGCTACATTTTTCTCTTTTTCGCTCGTGCGGAATTCATCATCGTTTTTTCTCTCTCTCGTTCTCACATAAACGAAACCCGAAAGCGAAGACGTGTGTGTATATACAGTTTCTACCTACCGTTCTGCAGATCTTACCAACACTTCTGCATTTACTTTTACCTGACTGTTGCACCGTGCCAAATACGCAAGTTATATTTTCATAAATTTTCTTTTAATTATCTTTCTTTGCCTTATACTCTACAGATACCTGTGTGTGGTGTGTTTTCGTTGGGCCGGCCTTTGCTGCTGCTGCTCCTCGGGACGCTCTGGGATGTGGATATGTCGTGGCTAGGCAGTTGACGAGAATTGGCGATTACGATGCCAATTCCTCATCAGCTCCTCAGGCCAGAACAGAGAAAGGGCTCCGTTCAGCCTACCAATCCGTGGACTCCTATTGGGATGTCTCCTTCTACTCGGGCGGATCTTGGCTTACCAATCTGGTCCGAAGAGCAGACGCGTGGTACCAGATTGGAATTTGACCGAAGCGAATTAGTCCTAGATGGCATAAAACCTACGC
Source organism: Uranotaenia lowii (assembly GCF_029784155.1). Lineage (NCBI taxonomy): Eukaryota > Metazoa > Arthropoda > Insecta > Diptera > Culicidae > Uranotaenia > Uranotaenia lowii. The sequence goes on from NC_073691.1 coordinate 175,196,695, forward strand.
ACTGAACTTTTGGGTCCAGGAGGGATAAAGCAAGGCACATGTTTCCTTAGAGGACTACCATTTTCTCAAAAGGTTATTCAATTCCGCGCTTTTACCTGATCCGTTTATCGTGTTCGTAACTTCAATTCTTTTCCGTTGATTTTTACAATTACTGATACACTCTTTAACGGCTTAGTATACCACTATTTTGACGACTATTTTTGTAACACTCGATTGAGGTGTAGTAATCCTCGATCTTTACGTGCCAGCGAATCAAGCGAAAAGAACCCTTTTTTTTGTATTTCTGGTAGCTTACCTCCAAAATTTGTGCTTTATACCAGATTTTTAGCGACTAGACTAATCAGCTGTTTTAATTTGTGCGTTCTCAGTTAGCTCGTTCTAGTACTGCATTTTGTGTGATTGTTTCAGTGTACCTGTGTTAACATGTTGTGTTCTTGTGAGTCCTGTATTTTATTTAATTAAATCTATCTTGCTATGATGAACTAATAATTAAAATAATGAAGTAACATAGAACAATAAACAAATAATTTAAGTAAAAAAACAAATAACTAATAACGTTAGGAAAACTTTGCCGAGTTGAATTTCGCCACGGTAACAGTTTCTAGATTAATTTGAAGGATTTGGATAGTTTGTATAATTTGTACGGTTCTAACGGTTCGAACGATTCAGATGGTTCCTACGGTTCGGAGGCTCCAGAAAATTAACCAAGACACAATTTTTCATCTAAGCTTCTATGAAATGCAAAGAAAGTCTTGTTTTACATCAAGTTTATTGAATTTCTTAGTTTCTAGATTGATTTGAACGATTTGGACGAGTGTGTTTTAATGATATTTCCAATCAATTACTGCATTTGTTATATTGCTAAAGTTTTTCTCATTCTTCATACTTAAAATTTTGTAATCCAGATAACCTTTTTATGAATCTTTATAAAAGTTGGTGATAATAATAATGATTGTTATGTCAGACCTTTCCGGGAATACAAAAAACACTTCTTGTTCGGTGAGCAGTCAATAGAAAAAAATGAATTTTATTTCGTCTGCATTTGAAATTTTTAATTTTCCCGCGAATGAAAACATCACACACACACACACACACACACACACACACACACACACACACACACACACACACACACACACACACACACACACACACACACACACACACACACACACACACACACACACACACACACACACACACACACACACACACACACACACACACACACACACACACACACACACACACACACACACACACACACACACACACACACACACACACACACACACACACACACACACACACACACACACACACACACACACACACACGCACACACACACACACACACACACACACACACACACACACACACACACACACACACACACACACACACACACACACACACACACACACACACACACACACACACACACACACACACACACACACGCACACACACACACACTTTTGAATAGAAGAAAAAAAACTTGGCAACATTATGGCAGTGGTTTAATAGTTCCGTTGCAGAGTATACTTTAGGGCGTTTAAGCATCACATTAGGGTGACCAATAGTACCAAGATCGATCAATGATGATAATTTCAGTGATAATACAGATTCAGATTGTTTTAAACTTTTCTTGTCAAACTTGTTTTTTGAATCATTTTAAATCATTTTGAGAAAAAGGTGTTTAAGATAACGGTAAATTAACAAAACCAGAAACAGAAAGTTTTTCGATATGTTTTTTTTTATATTTCTCAGCAAATTGATTTTTTTGTTATAAACTCTCTGAACAAATTCCAGGGAAATAATACTATTCAGCTATTATTTTGCACAAAAAAAAATCTAAAACCGTTGCAGTTCAAAAATCAAGTCAGCTTACCTCTTTTTTTTCGTGAAATTGTTCAATTTTCTAAGGAAAACAAACTGCGAATTAAGTTGGATTTTCAATCTCCGAAAAGATTAACTATCGTCAAACGGGGCATCATGCAACATCAGGGTTAGATGTAACATTTGTATACCACAACACTTATTCAATTCTAATTTTTATATAAGGCCTAAACATATTTTAAATCTTTCTTTTGACACTCGGAGTTGGAACATTTCGAGGGGGGAGGGGGAAGTAATAAATAAAACGAAAAACAAATAAATTGTTATAAATTGCACAAAAACTTGTATGCAACAACATTGCAAACTATATCATTGCACAAAACATATGAATCAAGTAATTTTAAATCTAAAAATTCAATAAAATCAAAATTACAAATGGTTAAATAACTCCCAGCTTCTACAATTTAGTTTTTGGTCTTGTCATCTATCGGATATTTGATTTTGTGTTTCGAAATTTAAAAATTTATATAAAATATTTGAAACTTTATTTATTCCCCCCTTTGTGATTTTTGGAAATTTAGAAGGGGGGGGGGGGGTTGTTGCCAACAGAAAAAAAAGAAATTTGTTCCAGCCTTATGTAATCAAGTTATCATAAAATGATAACAAAATGAGTTTCTAACATCGTGAGATAGTTTTTTTATAGTTTGTGATTCTCATGGAAAATTTTAAATATCGAGAACTATTTAGATGTACAAATTTTTATATTTTTCCATGCTTAAACAAACTTACTCAGTATGACGAATACACTTTTTTAATTGATTTTTTATCCTATACCTAACATCATTGATGGTGTAAAAATTTCAATTCAGATAACAGTCTGGGCTAAAATGTATCAAAATGTAAATTCACTGACAAATCTGATCCATCTAACAAAAATCTCAAATTGAGTCAATTTATTTTTGCGTAATAAAACGATTTTTTTTAGCAAATTTAAACCTAATCATTATGAACTGTTTTTGGATGCTTAAAAAATGTGCTAAAAATGAGTTCGAGTGTTTTTTTTTGCTGAATAGTTTCTAAACTTAGCCCATATTTCCTCGGTATTGTCTAAACTTTCTATTGGAAATTTTGAAATCAAATGCCCGGATATTGTTGAGTTTTTGGATAAAATTAAACCGGATTTGTATGGCCTGGGTACGTGCGGGAATAATTCTGATAACATCAATTTACCTCGTTATTTTGCTTTGTAAATTTTCCGACTTTATTACAGAACGTCATCTTAATCAAGAAAATATAATTATGTATGATATGTCTGTAAAAGTTTTGACATATCCAAAACAACTGAAGAGGTTGCAATGAAATATTCCATTATAAAATATTATTTTTATTTTTACCAGGAGAACGTCTTATTTTTAACTAATTAGTACCGTGAAAGGGGATTACATTGATCACCGGAATAACTGTGACCATCATGAAATTTTCCACATAAACATCAATAACTAAGTCTAAGCTTAAAAAATTTCAAAACTTTCCTCTACGTTAAAAACCTATAAGTTGAGCTTCAAACTGGGAAAAACTCGGTTCATTTTTGAAAATTTCAATTGTAGGTAAAAATTTTATTTCAAAATTTTGATTTATCTGCTTTTTCGAAGGCTCCCAAACTAACTCCCTTCCCGATAAAATCAAAGTGTTTAGAAGCAGCAGGTTGATTTATGTGAGGTTCTACTTTCTTCCTTAGTAAATGTACAGTTTTGGTGTAGTTTTCGTTGTAGTTTGTGGTAAATTTTTGATATTGAAAAAATAGGGACATTTTCCAAGAGTAAGCCAGTCTAGGACAAAAGGATAGAAACCCCTTTCAAATGGTAAATTTTTAAAGAAAAAATAAAAAGAGATAAGTGCAAGGGCTTAGGAAACTGATTGAAGGCTAAATTTCATTTGTGTTTGTGTTATAATTTTCTAAGTTATCTTATAAAATTTAGCCTCTTAATTTATGCAGCGTCATTTACCATCATTCAATTCAAATTGCACATGAAGGACCGCAGTTTTTATATTTTTTTTGGACCGTGAATGAATCTAAACCTAGAACAACCGAAATTCAGCATTGTATATTTCAGAATTCACAGGACAAAAAGTTTCTAATTTATTATCTTTGAGCCACCGAAAGTGTCGTGTTCAATTTTGTACAGTTTCATGAATAAATTAATATCATTTGAGTTTATTCCGAACTGCCATAGCAATTGATAGACTTGCATTTGCAAATATAATAAAGTTGTTTTGTATCCTTTATGATCAAGAAAACTCCTTAAAATCGTCAAAATGAAGACTTATCAATGCTACTCCAAAGCATCAAATTCTAAACATTTTTTAATCCAATTTTTAGTAGTTGAATGATTTTCTGTAAATATGTTTAACGTTAATAGACGTTCAGTACTGGTTTTAAAAAAAATTAAATATGCCACATTTCCCAGATCAGAAAACTTATCGAAAAATATTTTTAAAAAACGATCAATCTCACCCCGGATTACAGTATAAGACAACCATAAGTTCATTTAATTGTTTTTATTTATCGTTTAGAATGTATTGAGTTAGTTTCAGATTAGAATGATATAAACTTTGTAATTCCATGAGGATTTCAAAAATATAAAAAAAAGCAATTGGAAAATTTGGAAACGTTAGATATTCTGCTCTTCTTCCTTCCATACGTAGATGCTTAAAAACTGAACGAAATTCAGGGTAAAAATAAGGTCAACTTCGTCAAACTAAAACTCATAATTTGATCCAACTCTCAGAATCAGAAATCAGATATAGATATTTGATTCCATAACATCTTCGAACATAAGAACAAAGAAAATGTAAAATAATTAAAATTAATCATTTTTTTGAATTTCTTATCTGATTTTGAATGCAAGATCACAATGTTAAAAAATCCATAACCATTTGATTTGAAATAGCTGTGAGCAAAAATTCGATGAATATATTTTTTGTACTCAATTCCTTTGCTCATTTCTTAAGTATCCATATCTTGATAAATATGATAAAGATAAAATTGTTATAAAATGGATGATCATAAGGTCTGATCAGATAGCAAAATTTGTTCAAAAAATTAAAAAAATGTATAAATATTTGCACCATTAAAAACGGGAAATTTCATACAATAAGAAGTATTGTTTGGAAACACTGTAAATAGTGTTCGCAAATTTGGCATACGATGAAAGACACTTCCAACATTATTTTAGCGAAAAAAGAAAGACAATTGATTGAAATTACTTAAAATGGCGACACTTTTCAACAAAATTTTTTTTGGGCACATCTAGGATCCTCTGTGAATGGAAAAATAATGTGAAACGGTAGGAAATTCATTTTTAAGTCAATCCCAGAAGATATTCGCTTTAAATTTTCTTCGATAATTTTTGCCCCTGAAGGTAGGCAATACCATTGACAATTTTTGGGTTTAATTAGCTTACGAAAATGGTTAAAACGGAGAATTGGAATAAACAAAATATTAAGAGAAAGCTTAACTTTGATTGGTTTAATTTCAATAACAGATTTGCAAAGCAAAAAACAACGCACTGATCCATGTTCAAGATGATGTTCTTAGAGTCCTCATACATGGTATGACAGAAATATTACGAAAAAAGTACAAAAACTGTTCTGATTCACTCCATTTACGGTACCATTTAAGTACCGTGTACCCAGATGATTATTAGCCTTTTTATGCTTACCTACTTGTAGCAACATTATTTTTGTAAAGTTCAAAGGCTCAACACAGTTTGCATATCAGACATTTTATAATTGAAATTTCAGAGAAGAATCAGAAACTTTTATTTTTATTAATTTTTTTTTATTATTAGTTGAGTTCACAATTGATCAATCTCTCTTTCTAAAAAACTTACAATAGAATAATGTAGTTCCCATTATCATTCTCAGAATGGAAAACACACCGATTGACAGTGCTACGATTCGCATACGGGTGCGCTTAGGCGAGTACATACTTTGCGACAAGGAAGGTGCCCGATCATGCGAAGCTTGGAGTATCTTCAAGAATGTGAGTTTGAGCACTACAAGGGAGTGTGTTGGCTTTGTGCAGTGCGTGAACTGCGGATCCCTTTTCCGATTCCCGAAGGGCAACAGTACCTCGAACCTGAATCGCCACTTCGAGAGATGCAGAGCAGGTGCTTCTGAATCCGATCCTGAGTCTTCGGCTTCTGAAGTGGAACAGGAGAGTATTCCGGAAGGCCAAGCTTCTGCCCAAAGCGTACAACAGCACGTCAAGGACCAAATTTTTAACGCTTGCATGAAGTGGAAAGCCTTAGATCTGCGTCCATTTTGTGTGCTTAACAGACCAGGTTTTAGGAATTGGGCGCAGAAGCTTATCGAAGTTGGTGCGGAATTCAGGAATGTGGACCTCGAAAGTGTTCTGCCAGACCCATCAATAGTTTCGGGAAAGCGTGCGTCGTTGCAGAGAAGGTCAGAACGAAACAGTTGCCAGAAGTGAGGGAGGCTTTGAGAGCTAAATGCTGTGCTTGCGATGCTGATCTGTGGTCGGATCGGTATTCGGAATCAGCATACCTCACGACTACGGCCAAATACATAACGGAGGAGTTCGAGCTCAAATCGCTGGTGCTATTTACGACTGACCTCCCAGCGGATCAATCCGAAATCGCTGCGAATGTAAGGAGTTTTTCAAATGCTGCAATTGAAAAACTCCAGATTTCCCAAGAGGACATTGCTGATGTGACTCACATAACGGACCAGCGCTCAAATATTGCCAAAGCATTCGCCAATCGGAACTTTGTGTCCTGCATGGCCAATAATCTGGACACCTTTTTGAAACATGCATTGGATGGAAATTTTTTGAGAGACCATGCTCCATCGATCATGACATGCCTGCAAGTAGCAAGAAACGCTGTGAACTACTTGAACTAGTCAGGCTTTTTCAGTTTGCTGCCTTACGCTGTGAAAGCAAAGTTTGAAGTCCGCTGGGATGCAGATGTCGATATGCTAGTTGATGTCTTTGATGTTATTTCGAAAATTAAGGATGTTCTTGGCCAGAAGGGAGAGCAACAGAGGTTGAATGGTTCAACACTATTCTATTTTGTTGGAATTAATTGTTGTCTCCGAGAAGACCACTACATTGGAGCTGTACTGTGTCCAAACGTTCGTAAATTAACGAAATGCCCAAGAGAGGCACACCCAATTTCCTTGGTCCTATCCAGGATCTAAGATATCCGATGCTCTGAAAGAAAGATAAACTTAAATAATTATTCATATTCACAATTGGCGATAGGCAGCAAGACGATTAAATATGCGGCTTAATCTGGAAATCAACTATTTTTCAACTCAGCAATGATCAGATATTCGAGAAAATTACATGCAGGGCAATACAAAACAAAGTACAGGAATAATAAAATGGATATTAATTCAGGAATCAACCAAATCATCTGAAATTTTACACTGATGATTGGTGACTCAAAATGCATCGAAAAACGTATGGGAGCAAAAAGAGGAACTATATTTAATGTTATAAGACATAAATCACCGTTTTGTATGTTTGTTATCTAACCTATTGGCTTTATCGGTGAAATGTGATGTCCTTTTTAGTAGAGGCATCTCAAAATTATGAAATTTAATAAATGGTTAAACGTCAGAAGAAATCAAAGATGGTGAAAATAAGCGGGTAAACTTTATTTAGAAGCATTATCATCACATACTAAATTTTAGTTCAGCACGGGCCAACTACTACGCACTGCCATATTTTTGCTTGTGGGGCGAACCGCACTTGGCCTACTTAAATGCAACTCTATCACTATCTACCATTTCATAATAGTTGGCCCGTGCTAAACAAAAATTTGATATGTGATGATATTGCTTCGAAATAAATTTCACTCGCTCATTTTCACCATCTTTGATTTCTTCTAACTTTCAATCCATCTATGAAATTCCATAATCTATAAACGTCCCTACTAAAAAAAAACATCACTTTTCATCGATAAGTTAAATAATATTGATTTAATGTTCAATAATAATTACCTTCTCGACTGCTGAATGACAACCCAGAATGGAAAACACACCAGTAGATAGTGCTATTCGGGTGCGCTCAGGAGAGTACATCGTATGCGATGATAAGCAAGGTGCCGATCATCCGAAGCTTGGAGCATTTTCAAGAAGGTGTGTTTGAGCAGCACAAGGGAGAGTGTTGGGTTTGTGCAGTGTGCAAAGTATCAATCTCTTTTCCGGTTCCCAAAGGGCAATAGCACGTCGAATCTTAATCGCCACTTTGAAAGTTACAGGGCAGGGTTGTCAGTTCTGCTTCTAATTCCTCGTCTTCTGGTTGCGAAGCTGGATTTGAAATACAGGAACAGGAAAGAACTATGGAAGGCCAATCTTTGTCCAAAGTATACCGTGTGAAATGAGAAGCCTTTTAGTTGAGTCTACATTTGATCAATCTCTCTTTCTACTGAGCTTACAATAAAACCAAATTCTCCCATTATGGAAAACGCACCGGTTAACGCTGCTACCGTTCGCATCCGGGTTCGCTCAGGCGAGTACATCCTTTGCGACAAGGAATGTGCCCGATCATGCGAAGCTTGGAGTATATTCAAGAACGTGTGTTTGAGCACCACAAGGGAGTGTGTCGGCTTTGTGCAGTGCGTGAACTGCGGATCCGTTTTCCGATTCCCGAAAGGCAACAGTACCTCGAACCTGAATTGACACTTCGAGAGAACCAGGTAAGGCGCTTCCGATTCCGATCCTGAGTCTTCGGCTTCTGAAGAGGAACAGGAGAGTATCCCGGAAGTGGCTTCTGAAGTGGAACAGGAGAGTATCCCGAAAGTGGTACAAGAGAGTATTCCGAGAGGCCAAGCTTCTGCCCAAAGCGTACCACAGCACGTCAAAGACCGGATTTTTTGACGCTTGCGTGAAGTGGGAAGCCTTGGATCTGCGTCCATTTAGCGTGCCTAATGGACCAGGTTTTAGGAATTTGGCGCAGAAGCTTATCGAAGTTGGTGCGGAATTCGGGAATGTGGACCTCGAAAGTGTGCTGCCGGACCCATCAATAGTTTCGAGGAAAGCGTGCGTCGTTGCAGAGAAGGTCAGAGCGAAACAGTTGCCAGAAGTGAGGGAGGCTTTGAGAGCTAAATGCTGTGCTTGCGATGCTGATCTGTGGTCGGATTGGTATTCGGAAACAGCATACCTCACGACTACGGCCAAATACATCACGGAGAAGTTTGAGCTCAAATCACTGGTGTTATTTACGACTGATTTTTCATCGGATCAATCTGAAATCTCTGCAAATGTAAGGAGTTGTTTTCTGCATGGTCAATTATCCAGACACCGTTTTGAAGCATGCATTGGATGGCAATTATTTGAGAGACCATGCTCCATCGATCATGACATGCCTACAAGTAGCAAGAAACGCTGTGAACTACATGAACCGGTCAGTCTTTTTCAGTTTGCTGCCTCACACTGTGAAAGCAAAGATCTTAGTCCGCTGAGATTCCAAAAGATATCGATTTGGGTCGTGAATGGATGAAAGTAGCAGTGGTATTCTAGCGCCGTAGGCAGAGCCGGAGCTGTACTTGCAATACGGTAGAAGGAATGACGACGCACCCGAAACACTGTTGAGCTTCCCTGTTTCCGAGACTGGCCACTCTGGCGAAACGCATCCTCACAATACCCGCTGCGGGTGATAACAGCGAGCAAAACATTAGCCTAGCGGGTGTTGTATTGAGCGACAAAAGGAGTCGAGTCTGTCCAGAAACTGTAGATCGGTTCCTAGTAATTCAAAACTATTTCTTAGGTCGAACTTCAGCAGTCCGTACAAATTTTCACTATTCATTTACTTTTTTTTTCAGAGCCAGCCTGATAGCCAAATTTAAAATTATTGTTTGAAGCTAGTCGCTGGCTGCTTATATCGTACTGCAGTTGTGAGCCTTTGACAGTGCTGCAGCTGTGCAGGATTACCCAGTAGACGCGTTCCTCCGGGTGAAGACAAAGTCAAGGCCAATGGAGTGACTGCCAGAAATTCTTCGTCAGATGAATTCAATGGTTGATTGATAACCAACAGTTGGCGCATTCATTCCAGCAGATGAAGTGTTGAGGCCATGCTTCTTTTTTATTTTCGAGAGTTTTTCCCATACAACTTTTTCTTGGGTCGTGCCTTCGAAGCGCAGTTTGTGCATATATTCGACGAAATCTGAAATTAAAAAAAAAAAAAAGAAATGTAAAAATTTAAACACAAATTTCCTTTTAATGAAGGGGCAGGCAGCTGGGTAACCTCACTCAATAAAAAAGGAATTCAATATGCATTGGCTAAAAATAAAGAATAATAACTTTCGGCTTTATGCCCTAAGATCTTTATTTTCAATTTAAAATTATTTTATCATGCCTTTGACTTTGAACACTTAAATCAGATGATAGAACCTCGAAATACAACAGTACGAATATCGATCTCCAATGTGGCATGTGTCATATTTTTAAAACCAGAAATGGACTCCTATGAACGTAAAACACGGTTGCATACATATATAAGACTACTTTAATTTCGATTTAGAAATCGATTTAATCTCTGGTTAGAATTTGATGCTTTGAGGTAACATTGATCGGTCTTTATTTTGACGATTGTAACAAGTTTTCTTCATCATATAGAATACAAAACAACTTCTGAATTTCTGTTTTTCTTGGTTTTGATTTCTTTGGAGTCCAGAAAAAAAACAACAACGTGGTCCTTAATTTGTTTAAGCCGAACAACAATTAAAAACGAAAGATAGACAATGATGCTGCATAAATTAAGGCGCTAAACTTTTCAACATTACTTATAAAATTTTAACTACCAAAACAAATGAAAATTAGCCTTCATTCAATTTCATATGCCCTCGCACTATTCCTTCAAAATGTACAATTTGATAGGGTTTCTAACCTTTTTTGTCCAAGACTGGATTACTCTTGGTAAATGTCCGTATCTTTGAAATATCGAAATTTACCGCAAACTACAACAAAATCTTCATCAAAACTAAACATTTACTGAGAAAAAAAAAGTTGACCTATCACATCAATAAACCTGTTTGCTTCTGAACGCTTTGATTTCATCAGGAAGGGTGCTCGTTGGCGAGCCTTCGAAAAATAGGTGTTTCAAGATTTTTAAATTACATTTTTACATACATTTGAAGTCTTCGAAAACCAAACCAAGTTTTTTTCCCAATTCGAAACTCAACTTATAGGTTTTCCATCTTAGAAAAAAATTTTGAGATATTTTAACTTTAGACTTAGTTATTTATCTGGAAAAATTACATGTTGATTAAAGCTACCCCAATGATCAATGTTATTATAAACACCAAGCACTTTGTTTGCACGAGAAAAAGATACATTATGCCTAATATTTTTTTATTTTCTACTTATACTTTTTTTAAATTTTTTTTAATTCATAACTTCAAAATCATACCACCATGTTTTACCATGTTTTACACTTCTGTCATAAATTTTAGTTTCTTGATGAAAAATTGATATAATTCAAAACGCTAGATAAAGCGCATATAAAAAGTGCTATAATTGTCCTGAAAAGACCGCTAAGCCGATACGTAACCTAGAAATTATTTCCGGTCGATCAACAAATTGGTCAAAAAGGTATTTTGAAATTGTTTTTCAAATTAGGATCTGCATTTTATTCAAAAAATTTTCCATAATTTTTGAGTCCCATATGCATTAAAAAAATATATATATTCCGAATATGAAAAAAAAACACAATATTAACGCTGTACTCATTCGAAATCCGGGAGGTTACAAACGCGTGAATTTTAAAAACTAATCGTTTGATTGAAAAGGATGAGCATTCTAGTGATGTTCCTTTTACTTATCATATGGTTGCAAGATTATCCGGTTATATCCGGAGTTTCCCCGATATTGAATACAAAATTCATTACACTGAAAAAATGCCTGGATTTAGCCTGGATTTATTAACTTAATTCAGAAAATCAAACAAAAAAAAAATGGTTATGTAAATTTTTTTTTATTAACGCCTCCAAACGGGATGTTTTAACACATAAGTGAGTTATAACTTTCAAGATTACTATTTCGTTGAGGAATCCAATTGTAAGAGAGCAGGCTTATAGTTTCGATTGTTATTTCAATTCGAATTTTCAAATTGGTTACCAAAGTCCATAGTATTTGATTTAAGGAATTCATTTTAACGAAATGTATTTACGGATAAGGAGATATGTAATATCCCGTAAATAAAATTAAAAATATCAAAATTGCAGTATAATCAAGAGCCAAATTTCAAACTTAATCTTGAATTTTGATCAAGATTGCAAACATCAGGTTTGAACTGAAAAACTTTAATCAATTAATTTTACTTTTAAAACTTATTTTATTTTCTTTAGTTGCTTAAATCTTTGACTTTGCTCGAGTGTTTGGTAGATTGCGCTCATTTGATTCAAGCATAGAATAAGTTTTTTTAACCATCGCACACAGGAGTTTTCGACCCAAAAACCTGGCCAAAACTAAAAATTTAAATTTCATTGGTTATTTTAATGTCAATGTTTATTTGATTCTTGAATTAATTTAGCACCATGTGCCGGTCGTTTTTTGACATCTTATTTGTTTATAAGCTGTAGCACCTGTCGAAACTTTAGTATTTTTATAAGATACAATTTTTCTACAAATCGTCGAATCAGCGCGACTAAGTCAAATCTATGAAATAAAGTTTCTTAAGTAACTAAAAATAAAAATTTGATATGGAGAACTTCAATGGAGGGATGTTAAATAATTTTGAGTATAATAGATAAAAATCGATGATAATAGGGCCACTGATAACTGCTTTGAAAATTCTTCTATTTATTTTTTATTTTAAACGTTGTTTGTTTTACAAAACTGTGTTTTTGTTAATGTTCCCAGCAAGTCCCGGCAAAACGTTTCATGTAATCTGGAAATTGATAACTTCAATAATCATGTGCAAAAGAAAAAAAATCGCGCAAACTCGCGCATTTTTGATATTTTTAAGTTTGAAGTTTAAAAATATTGATAGATTACTTCCACAAAAAAGTCACCTAGAGCTTCGTTTATTTTAAACTAATGCTCGGTAAAATTTATGTTCTTTTTCGAATATTTTCAAATGTTTTGTAACTTTCCAAAACAAATAAAAAAAAATCTAGAGTTTTTTAATTTTACAACTTTTTCAACCAGGGTTATCTACCATGTCATATAATTGTTAAAAAATTTCTAATGGAAAATTATGAAAAATTACGAAAACGGTGAAAAATATGTTAAATGATCTTAAAATCGTTTGATAAGTCAAAATAAACGTTTTTATTGATTTCAAACCACTAAATACTTTTGGCCAACTTTTCCTTCTACGTACTCCTGTGTGCATCGATGAAAGTAAGTTCTCTTATTTGTTACAATGGGATTTCTTATAAAAATGTAGTTGACCATTTTACAGATTTTTGGATGTATTTTAAATTTTTTTGTCATGTAACTCTTAATAATGCACGAATGAAAGAAAAAAATATCAAATTATGTTTTTAACTGTATGATTATTTATTTTTGAGTACTTTTACATTAAATAAAAGTTTTCATTTTGAATCGTAAATTAAGAAAATAAGCAATGAAACTAAAAAAAAAACTAAATGTTTATAAATAAACATTAAGTAACAAAATGTGGAATTCGCATTCATCAATGGTTAAAAAAATCTTTGAATTTGTTTGAAAGTATTGTGGATCAAACTTATTTGATTTGATCCTAAAATAAGTTATTTTAGGAGTGCTTTCGAATTCTTTGAAAAAAAACTTCTTCTAGGCTCAAAGCTATCAAGCTCAATCTTCCCAACTTATTTGCAAATTCAAATATTTTAACCCTTGAATGAAAAAGATCAAATTTTCAAAAATGAAAGTGATAAATAAATTTTGGATCAATTTTTTTTTTGATGCAAACTTGAGCCATAATAATAATTATTGCAATATTAATAATGTTAAGCAAAACACCGATTTTTTCAATGAAGATCAGGTACTGTCGATTTTTTTTCATTCAAATTTGGGATTTTTTTTTCATAAAACAAAACTTAGAAAACTAACTGAAATTCTAGTCTATAATAATGATTTTCAGCTGAATTGTGTGTACAACTCATTTTGAATGAAAAAATAAAACCTGAAAATTGAATTGACAAACCAACTCCTCAACAATTTTATGTTGATTGTAAAACCCACTTCCAAGCTTAATCTTTTTCTTTATTTTGAATCTGTATTCTGAATCTTAATTCAGAATCTGAATTCAAAAATTGAACTTCGAATCTTTTTTCGAGTTTCAATACGATCTATACGACCTATACGAATTTCTATACGATTTCTGAAATGTAAATGAAAATCAATTTCGGGATCTTAATTCTAGATCACAATTTTAAATATGAATTTCAAATAATTCCTCTATATCTTCATTCATCTTCATATAAGTTTTCAATTTTTTATCGTAATATTTGAATTTTGTTTAATCCAAGGTTTCACTTATCTGACTACTGCGGATTAGCGGGGTTTTACTGCATTTATTTCGAATCAAGAACAGAGAACTCGGAACTGCTTTTGTTGCTTTTCCATTTTATTAGAATCAACAAAAATGAAAAGACCCGGTGGTTAAAAGGTGTCAAATAAATTGTAATTATAAAAATTAAAATGGAAAAGCAATATTTTAAATTCAGCACAACTATTCCGCTATATGATAGCTCCATACAATTTGTTCAAGACCATCAAATTCGAATATATAAAAAAAAATTTCTGTTTTTCTATATTCGAAAACTATTATGAAAATATTGAAAATGCATATGAATTTAGAAAAATTTGATTCAAGTTTGATATGAAATTCAAAACCAAATTTCAATTTTTTTATGATTATTAAAAGTTCAACTCAAGAATTTAATATTGAGACCTGAATTTCTATGAACAAGTGAGGAAATTTTGAAAAATTGTAGAAGAATTCCGAGCTTTGGATGGGTTCTTGAGATTTTATTTCACATTTTCGTAGATGACGGAAAAAATTAAAGAAACATAAGCTATCAAAGAACGAAAGAACATAAGCCGTAAATATCATGAATTTTTCGAAAAAGATACAACGGCTCACCGACAGGACTTGAACCTGCAATCTCCGCTTCAGTACAACGGCGTGTTAGCCAATTCCACCACGGTGAACGTGATGAAACCGGCGAACCCGAGCAATCGAGCTCTGCCGATCAACTGCTGGACCTTCTATCGAAAACACAATGTATATCCCGCATGTGATCTTTCCCGCTATTGATATCTCTTGTTTCTCTAACCCCACCCATATCAATAGCGGGAAAGATCACATGCGAGATATACATTGTGTTTTCGATAGAAGGTCCAGCAGTTGATCGGCAGAGCTCGATTGCTCGGGTTCGTCGGTTTCATCACGTTCACCGTGGTGGAATTGGCTAACGCGCCGTTGTACTGAAGCGGAGATTGCAGGTTCAAGTCCTGTCGGTGAGCCGTTGTATCTTTTTCGAAAAATTCATGATATTTACGGCTTATGTTCTTTCGTTCTTTGGTAGCTTATGTTTCTTTAATTCTTTCCGTCATCTACGAAAATGAGAGGTGATAGATGCAACTCTATCTGTATCTACCACTTCATAGTAGTTGGCCCATGCTAAACAAAAATTTGTTTTGAGATGATATTGCTTCTAAGCTTCTAAATAAATTTTACTCGCTCATTTTCACCATTTTTCATTTCTTCTAACTTTCAATCCATCTAAGAAATTCCATTATCTATAAATGTCCCTACTTAAAAGGACATAATTTTTTGCCGATAAGTTAAATAACATTGATTTAATGTTCAATAATAATTACCTTCTCGACTGCTGAATGACAACCCAGAATGGAAAACACATCAGTAGATAGTGCTACGATTCGTATTCGGGTGCGCTTAGGAGAGTACATCGTATGCGATGATAAGCAAGGTGCTGATCATCCGAAGCTTGGAGCATTTTCAAGAAGGTGTGTTTGAGCAGCACAAGCGAGAGTGTCGTGTTTGTGCAGTGTGCTAAGTATCAATCTCTTTTCCGGTTCCCAAAGGGCAATAGCACGTCGAACCTTAATCGCCTTTATGAAAGTTGCAGGGCAGGCGTTGTCAATACAAAACAAAGTACTGGAATAATAAAATGGATATTAATTCAGGAATCAATCAAATCATCTGAAATTTTACACTGATGATTGGTGACTCAAAATGCATCGAAAAACGTATGGGAGCAAAAAGAGTAACTATATTTAATGTTATAAGACATAAATCACCGTTTTGTATGTTTGTTATCTAACCTGTTGGCTTTATCGGTGAAAAGTGATGTCCTTTTTAGTAGAGGCGTCTCAAAATTATGAAATTTTATAAATGGATAAACGTCAGAAGAAATCAAAGATGGTGAAAATAAGCGGGTAAACTTTATTTAGAAGCATTATCATCACGAACTAAATTTTAGTTCAGCACGGGCCAAATACTACGCACTGCAATATTTTTGCTTGTGGGGCGAACCACGCTTGGCCTACTAATAAGAGGTGATAGATGCAACTCTATCTGTATCTACAACTTCATAGTAGTAAAAAGGACATAATTTTTTGCCGATAAGTTAAATAACATTGATTTAATGTTCAATAATAATTACCTTCTCGACTACTGAATGACAACCCAGAATGGAAAACACATCAGTAGATAGTGCTACGATTCGTATTCGGGTGCGCTTAGGAGAGTACATCGTATGCGATGATCAGCAAGGTGCCGATCATTCGAAGCTTGGAGCATTTTCAAGAAGGTGTGTTTGAGCAGCACAAGCGAGAGTGTCGTGTTTGCGCAGTGTGCAAAGTGTCAATCTCTTTTCCGGTTCCCAAAGGGCAATAGCACGTCGAACCTTAATCGCCACTTTGAAAGTTACAGGGCAGGGTTGTCAGTTCTACTTCTTATTCCTCGTCTTCTGGTTGCGAAGCTGGATTTGAAATACAGGAACAGGAAAGAACTACGGAAGGCCAATCTTTGTCCAAAGTATACCGTGTGAAATGGGAAGCCTTTTAGTTGAGTCTACATTTGGTCAATCTCTCTTTCTAATTAGCTTACAAGCAAACCAAACTCTCCCATAATGGAAAACACACCGGTTGACAGTGCTACGGTTCGCATTCGGGTGCGCTCAGGCGAGTACATACTTTGCGACAAGAGAGGTGCCCGATCATGCGAAGCTTGGAGTATCTTCAAGAACGTGTGTTTGAGCAGCACGAGGGATAGTGTCGGGTATGTTCAGTGCGTGAACTGCGAATCGCTTTTCCGGTTCCCAAAGGGCAATAGCATTTCGAACCTGAATCGCCACTTCGAGAGATGCAGGGCAGGAGTTTCTGATTCCGATCCTGAGTCTTCGGCTTCTGAAGTGGAACAGGATAATATTCCCGAAGGCCAAGCTTCTGCCCAAAGTGTTCCACAGCACGTCAAGAACCAGATTTTTTGACACTTACGTGAAGTAGGAAGCCTTAGATCTGCGTCCATTTAGCGTGCTTAACGAACCAGGCTTTAGGAATTTGGCGCAGAAGCTTATCGAGGTTGGTGCGGAATTCGGGAATGTGGACCTCGAAAGTGTGCTGCCAGACCCATCGATAGTGTTGAGGAAAGCGTACGTTGTTGCTAAGAAGGTCAGAGCCAAACAGTTGCCAGAAGTGAGGGAGGCTTTGAGAGCTAAATGCTGTGCTTTCGATGCTGATCTTTGGTCAAATCGGTATTCGGAAACACCATACATCAGGACTACGGCCAAATACATCACGGATGAGTTCGAGCTCGTTTCTAGGTCGTATCTTAGGAACCTCTCGTTTCTTTTGCTCCAACTCTTATGGATCCATCGGTTCGAAGACGGAAATTGTGCTCAAATCTATTGATTTTTTAAATGCACTTTTGAACCAGATCCGCCGTCACCGCTCTGGAATACATGGTAATGGTATGGTAAATTCTGAAACGAAACGAACATTGCAAATATTAACTTAAACATCTTTAATTAAATTCATTTGTCATTGAAATGATATCAATTGAAACTTTATATAAAGAATTGAATATAAATTTAATGTTAAGATGCGATTTATCACTGTTATGTATGTTTGTTATTAAACTTATCGGTTTTTTATGTGAACAGTGATATCCTTTTTAGGAAGGACATCTTAAGGTTATGAAATTTTAAAGATGGTTAGAAAGTTAGAAAAAATCAAAGATGGTAAAAATGAGCGGGTAGAGTTTATTTAGAAGCATTATCATCACATATCAATTTTCTGTTCAGTACGAGCCAACTGCTACGCACTGCAATATTTCCGCTTGTGGGGTGAACCACGCTTGGCCTACTTATGTGTGGTGATAGATGCAACTCTATCTCCATTTCAAAGTAGTTGGCTCGTGCTGAACAAAAGTTTGATATGTGAAGATATTGCTACCAAATAAATTTTACTCGCTCATTTTCACCATCTTTCATTTCTTCTAACTTCCAATCCATCTATGAAATTCCAAAATCAATAAATGTCCCTACTAAAAATGACATCTCTTTTCACCGATAAGTTAAATAACATTGATTTAATGTTCAATAATAATTACCTTGCCGATTGCTGAATGACAACCCAGAATGAAAACACACCAGTAGACAGTGCTACGATTCGTATTCGGGTGCGCTCAGGAGAGTGCGATGATAAGCAAGGTGCACGATCAACCAAAGCTTTAAGTATCTTCAAGAAGTTGTGTTTGAGCACCACAAGAGTGAGTGTTGGGTTTGTGCAGTGTGCAAAGTGTCAATCTCTTTTCCGGTTCCCAAAGGGCAATAGCACGTCGAACCTGAATCATCACTTTCAAAGAGTCAGGGCAGGCGTTGTCAATTCTGTATCTTATCCTTCGTCTTCTGATTGCAAAGCTGGATTTGAACAAAAGGAACAGGAAAGATCTCCGGAAGGCCAATCTTTGTCCTAAGTGTACCGTGTGAAATGGGAAGCCTTGTAGTGGAGTCTACATCTCTTTAGTTAGCTTACAATCAAACCAAACTCTCCCATTATGGAAAATACTCCGGTTAACACTGCTATCGTTCGCACTCGCGTTCGCTCAGGCGAGTACATCCTTTGCGACAAGGAAGAGGCCCGATCATGCGAAGCTTGGAGTATCTTCAAGAACGTGTGTTTGAGCAGCACAAGGGAGTGTGTCGGCTTTGTGTAGTGCGTGAACTGCGAATCCCTTTTCCGATTCCCGAATGGCAACAATATCTAGAACTTGAATCACCACATCGGGAGATGCAGGCGCTTCTGATTCCGATCCTTAGTCTTCGGCTTCTGAAGTGGATCAGGAGAGTATCCCGAAAGTGGTACAGGAGAGTATTCCAGAAGGCCAAGCTTCTGCCCAAAGTGTATCACAGCACGTCAAGGACCGAATTTTGGACGCTTGCGTGAAGTGGGAAGCCTTAGATCTGCGTCCATTTAGCGTGCTTAACGGACCAGGTATTAGGAATTTGGTGCAGAAGCTTATCGAAGTTGGTGCGGAATTCGGGAATGTGGACCTCGAAAATGTGCTGCCACACCCATCGATAGTATCGAAAAAAGCGTGCGTTGTTGTTGAGAAGGTCAGAGCCAAACAGTTGGCAGAAGTGAGGGAGGCTTTGAGAGCTAAATGCTGTGCTTTCGATGCTGATCTGTGGTCGGATCGGTATTCGGAAACAGTATACCTCACGACTACGGCCAAATACATCACGGTGGAGTTCGAGCTCAATTCTCTGGTGCTATTTACGACTGATTTTCCAGCGGAT
Organism: Uranotaenia lowii; assembly: GCF_029784155.1. Taxonomy (NCBI): domain Eukaryota; kingdom Metazoa; phylum Arthropoda; class Insecta; order Diptera; family Culicidae; genus Uranotaenia; species Uranotaenia lowii. Next base: position 175,216,321 of record NC_073691.1, read on the forward strand.
TAACCCGAAATCGCTGAGAATGAAAAGAGTTTGTTAAATGCCGCAATTGGAAAACTCCAGATTTCCCAAGAGGACATGGCCGATGTGACTCACATAACGGACTAGCGCTCAAATATTGCCAACGCTGTGAGCTACTTCAACTGGTCAGGCTTTTTCAGTTGGCTGCCTCACACTGTGAAAGCAAAGAATGAAGTCCGCTGGGATTAAGATGTCGAAATGCTAGTTGATGTCGTCGATGTTTTTCCAAAATTGCAGATGTTCTTGGCCAGAAGGGAGAGCAGCAGAGGTTGAATGGTTCAACACTATTCTATTTTGTTGGAATTATTTGTTGTCTCCGAGAAGACCACTACATTTGAGCTGTACTGTGTCCAAACGTTCGTAAACTGGCGAATTGTGGACCACAAGAGAGGCACACAAACATTCCTTGGTCGTATCCAGGATCGAAGTCATCCGACGCTCTGAAAGAAAGATAAACTATAATAATTATTCATGTTCAAAATTGGCGACTGGCAGCAAGACGATTTAATATGCAGCTAAATCTAGAAATCAACTATTTTTTAACCCCGCAATGATCAAACATTCGAGAAAATTATATGCAGGGCAAAACAAAACAAAGTACAGGAATAATAAAATGAATATTTATTCAGGAATCAACTAAATCATCTTAAACTTTAAACTGATGATTGGTGTCTCAAAATGCATCGGAAAATGTATGGGAGCAAAAAAAAACTATATAAAATTTTATAAAACATAAATCACCGAAATGTATGTTTTTTTTAACTCATCAGCGTCATCGGTGAAAAGTGATGTCCTTTCTAGTAGGGACATCTTAAGGTTATATAATTTTAATAATGGTTAAACGTTAGAAGAAATGGAAGATGGTGAAAATAAGCGGGTAGAATTTATTTAGAAGCAATATCATCACAAACTAAATTTTCGTTCAGTACGGGCCAACAACTACGCACTGCAATATTTCCGCTTGTGGGGCCTAACGGGCTTGGCCTACTTATGTGTGGTGATAGTTGCAACTCCACCTGTATCTACCACTTCATAGAAGTTGACCCGAGCTTAAATAAATTTTGATATGTGATGATAATGTTTCCGAATAAATTCCACCCGCTCATTCTCACCATCTTTGATTTCTTCTAACTTTCAATTCATCTATGAAATTTCATAATCTTAAGATGTCCCCACTAATGATTTAATGTTCAAACATAATTACCTTGTCGACTACTGAATGACAACCCAGAATGTAAATCTTTGTCCAAAGTGTACCGTGTGAAATGGGAAGCCTTGTAGTGGAGTCTACATCTTTATAGTTAGCTTACAATCAAACCAAACTCTCCCATTATGGTTTGATCAAGAAGAAAGCAACAACTTTGCTTTCGCGCCAGGCAGCAAGCTGCCGCAAAGCTGCGAGTCTTAAAGGCCCGGTGAGACTCTTAGGAGGTTTTTAATTCTCGACATACAAATGAAGACCAACGAAAGAGAAACTGAAACGCGATTTTAGGGCAACAATTCCAACGATTTCAAAATTCCTAATCGAACCAAATTCAGGGACCTTATTTCGGCAAATCACTACCCAAGTGTTAGGTTAAACGCCGGAATTTATTCTATGAGCCAGGTTTGGTTTAGTACTGTACGTCACCTGTGATTTTCCTGCTACGTGGTTTGTGTCTCCGACACGTGGTGACGTTCATCGGCGGCGGAAGGAGCGTAACTATTCGTGACAATCACCCCTTGTAGTAACGATGCTGTCAGCCGAGGGAGCTCCCGGCGGTACACTGAAGAGATTCCTTTGATGCAGGGTTTCCCAATCGGTCGTATCCGGTTCCGAAGAGCGTTGAACTTTATTTCGAGATCCGACAACCAAACTCCTCGATGCGGCGGGGTAATGGGCTCGTATTTGACGATGAGCCCAAGACCAAAACCTTCATTTGAAGGTTATCCTTCAAATGAAACAATTAGCTTAGAATTTATTTGCTTTTTCAAAGCTAAGTTCCGTTTTTACCTCTCGAGGTTTGTTTCACACTCACAGCGTGGTCACTAAGATACCAGATCTTTTTCCAGGAGGCTCTTTTCACACCTTATCACTTCAGGGTGACCACTTTAATGAGACCACTGAATTGGTTTTTGGCGGCAATAACCCGTATTTCCCTCAACTTAATTCGCGCAATCTCGTGTCGATTCCTGATTGGTTAGTTCTGCATAATGTATGACAAGACTTAAAATTTTAGCGTTTGGCGCTAGTGTCGCTTAGGAGAATCGAGGGATCTTAAGACTCGCTTTTTAATTTAAATATTTAAATTGAATTTCTCCTTTTATCTTATCTTTATTTCTTTATCAATAGTACTGAATTCTTGTAACACTGTTACATTTCCCTCAACACATTCGAGAAAAAATATTTTCTTAGATTGAAAATCTAAGAAAATATTTTTTTCAAGTCTAAGTTGTTTTCTTATTTTTTTAAATTCATTCACTTATCGTTGACTTCTGTAGAATACCATTCAACTGGCTTTTGCTTGAGGTTCTGCTTCTTATTTAATCCTATTACTCAATTGGCGTACGGTATGAATGCTATACCTACTTTCGTTTGTTTATAACAACAAATTTTGTAACGTTGAGCTTTTCTCAACAAACTTCATGCTCGAAAGCCAAACATCCCTAAATAATTTTTAACATCAGAAAATTTTCCGATCAAATAACCACACCCCTCGTCGGGTGAAACTGACAGCATAAAATTTACTCAAGCAAAGCCTCTACTGTAATCAAATGACGTTTTGACGGCTGTTTTGAAAATGTTATTGTTATTGTTCGGATTGCTAAAATGGAAATTTATGAGAAATTATTGTAAGTGATGAAGATTTTTTTTTTTTAGATTTTACGGAGATTAATTAATTTAACTGTGCATATTTAGGAACTGGACAACTAGGTCTATGGCGTATGTGTGGAAAACTAAAGGTAAGCAGTGATTTTATTGTTAAGAGTAAGTGAATTAAGCAACGAAAAATGAATGAGCTCGAACTGTGTGAGGGTTAAAACGTAATTTGAGATTCTTTTTGAACCTTTCAATCCTAAACGTAAAAATTTGTTTAATTTTTCACTTATTGTAAAAAACGGCGTACGAATTATTTTTAACTTCTAGATATTTTTGGAAAATTTTGGTGTTGTTTGATGAGTTCTTTAAGTTACTGAAAATAAATTCAAATCGTATTCATTTTCGTTTCAATTTCGTTTTGTTTTTATATTTATCTTTGGTTTGTTTTCCTACCTACGTACGTTTTCACTCCGTCGAGCAACAACCAACCGTGTTTCATGATTTGAATAATTGTTTTTGTCGTTCCCTATGTTCGGTTTGTCATTCTTAATACGTTTTCAACTCCGTCGAGCCAAGACAAACCGTGTTGTTCATAGTGTTTTGCTGTTGATTCCAACTTTGTTTCTATACATAGCTCTATTTTTTTTTGTAAACTGTTCTAATTATTATTTGTTTTCTTTTTAGCTCAGATCATGATGGAAGTAAATTCGTACCAGGTATTCAAGTCCGGCCGGGATGGCCATTATCTGGGCCCTTCCAGACTCCCACTGTCACTTCGGAGTGGTTTTTCCTTTCTTCACCTCGGAAGGCTTCAAGGCTTCGATGGCAATCGGACTCAAGGGCAAAACCTGATGCAAATTACTTAATCATGGTATGAAATTTTAATTTTTTTCGTTTTTTTCTTTCTTTAATAAATCTGATCTTTGGTACACTCCTAAGCTATTTCCTAACTCGTCTTCTAAGTCGAAACAATTCGATCCTATTTTTGCTCGGATTTTAGCTAAAGTGTATGTTTTTGCTAATTTTGCGTTGAACTTTTTAATTTTGTTCGAAAGGGGATAATTCTTTTTGTATACTACTTCTCCTACTGAAAATTCAGGTAGATTTTTATTTGCTTTAAGATTATAATATTTTTCGTATCTATGGAATGCCTTCTTCAGATTCTCTTTGACTTTGGTAAACACTTTTTTCAAATCTTCCGATAACTTTTGCGGTTCTACTTGAACATTTTGATCTGAATCCCTGATTTGTTGGTATCCATCACCCATGCTTATATGATTTCTCCCAAAATTTATAAAATAAGGGGTGTATTCAGTTGAATCGTGACAACCTGTTCGAATCGCTAAGGCTATTTTTTGAATATTTTGATCCCAGTCTGTTTGATCATCTTTTAAGTATGTTCGAATTGCTGAATTAATGACACGATTAACCCTTTCGGTAGGGTTGTTAGCCGGATGATAATTTGCATTTCGCCAGTGTTTTACTTTGTATTTATTCAAAAATGACGCGAATAGTGCTGACTTAAACTGAGGTCCGTTATCAGAAATTAAAATTTCTGGGACACTGAATAGTAAAAATATATTGTTTTCAAGAAATTTAATCAGCGTATTTGTTTTTGATTCTCTCATTGGTTGAATTACAACGAACTTTGAAAATAGATCAGTAACAACTAGAAGCATTGAATTTCCTTGTTTCGATCTAGGAAATGGTCCTACATAGTCAACTGAGACTATTTGCCATGGCATATCTGCAACTTTTTGTTTTCCCATAATGGGTGTTTTGTTAATATTGGGATGTTTTGCAGTTTTACATACATCGCATGCTGCGCAATAACGTTTTATTTCTGTGCTCATTCTTGGCCAGTAGTATTTTTCTTGAATTTTCTTGAGTGTTTTATCTGTTCCTAAATGTGCTAAGCTATGTTCTGCTTCTAAGATTCGTATTCTCTCTTCTCTTGTTGGATAATACTTCCATTGAAATCGAGGATCAGCACTTCCTTTGTCTGGAAGAAATTTATAGATCTTTTTTCTGATTACTTTGAAATCTTTGTATTTTTGTGGATTGCTGTCGATGTCACGTATTAGTTTTTCATATTCAATGTCTACTGAGGATATTTCCAGAGAATTTATTCTAGATAAAGCATCCGCAACGATGTTAAATTTTCCTTTTCTATATTCAAGTTCAAAATCATAATATTGCAGTCGGAGGGCCCACCTCACGAGTCTGGCTGAATTACCTTCTACTGTAACTTGACTTAACCATTTCAATGATTGCGCGTCTGTTATGACTTTGAATGAAGTTCCTTCTATATATTGTTTAAATCGTTCTATGGCTAATATAACGCCTAGACATTCGCGTTCTGTCGCGGAATATTTTTGCTGAGCCGCGGTCAATTTCTTCGAGAAAAATGCTATTGGTTTCCGACAACCGTCTTGAATTTGTATCAGTACTGCTCCCACAGCGTGAGCAGATGCGTCTGATTCTATTATGAATTGCTTTTGAAAATCAGGGTTAGCTAGAGTGGGTGGACATGTTAGGATGCTTTTCATTTGATTTAATGCCACGTTGGCTTCCGGGGTCCATTTAAATTTACCGTTTTCTTTTTTGAGCAAATCCGTTATTGGACTTAGAATTTCACTATAATTAGGAATAAACTGTTTGAAGAATCCTATCATACCAATTAAACTTCGGATTTCTCGTATCGTTTTCGGAATTGGATAGCTAAGTATTGGTTCTAGTTTTTCGCTATCGATGGACAATCCCTCTTCGGATAATACAAAGCCTAGGTAGTTAACTTTCTTTTGGCAAATTTTCGACTTTTCTAAACTGATTGTTAGACCTGCAGATTTGATTCTTCTTCCTACTTCTTTTAATAACCGAAAATGTTCTTCTAGTGTGTTTGACAAAATAATAATGTCGTCCATATAAACGAACACTAGTGGTTCTAGGTCGAATCCAACTACTTTTTGCATCAGTTTTGTCTGCGTTCTAGGTGCTCCCTTTAGACCAAAGGCAGTTACTTTAAAACGGTATAATTTATGACCTGAACGAAATGAAGTGTAGTCTCTACTGTTTTCCTCCAATGGTATTTGCCAATAGGCCTTTGATAAATCGAGTACTGTAAAATATTTAGCTTTTTCAATTTTTCCTAAAATGTTTTGCATATCTGGTATGGGGTATGCCTCATTCTTTGTTACTTTATTAATATTTCTACAGTCTAAACATATCCTCCATTCTCCGGATGGTTTTCTTACTGGTAGTAAGGGATTACACCAATCTGCGTTAGATTCTTCGATAATATCTAAATCTATCATACGTTTGATTTCTTTTTGAATTTCTTTTTCCATTGCAGGTGATCTTCTATATTTAGGAGGTCTTTTTGGTTCGGCTCCTTCAATCAATTCTATCCTATGCTCAATTAAATTTGTGCGTCCTAGCTTTCCGCCTGAATCGAAGCTTTTAAGAATTTCGACTAAGTTTTTCTTCTCTTTTTCTGACAAGTCATGTTCAAACATCATTTGTTCGAAGTTTAAGCTTGATGGAATTTCCACCGAAGGGATCTCTAAAGTTGAATCTGTTTGAATAGGAGCTTCCATAAGAATTTCTCCGCTTGGTTCAAGAATAACATTTATTTCCTCACTCTTTTCGGCAAAATAGTCTACTGCTGTATTTAACGCAATTTCGTCGACTTGTGATAACTCGCAGGATAACGGTTTCCATTCAGATCTTGAAACTATGGCTGGCTTAATACCAAACCCATTCCAAAAGTCTATTCCTAATATTAACTTTTTTTCTATTTGTGGAACATAAAGCGTTGGAATAACTTTAGTCATTTTCTGAAAAGTATAGGGAATATGAATCAAGCCAATTCCTGGGTATTCTGTGCTATCTGCCGTTTTTATTTTTAAATTTGTCTGGCTAATTTGAAAATTGTGCTTTCTAATTAGATTCGTATCACTAATAATACTTATCGCGGCTCCCGAATCTAATAATGCATCTATCTCTGTATTCAGAATTTTAACAGAAATATGTGGACACTTGTTTGGCTTAATTTGAATTTGAATTATTTCGTTATTACTATCTATGTAATTTCTGGGAGTATCGTTTATCGAAGTGGAAAGGTGACTCCCTATTGCCTCTCCAATGTTTCGTTTTTTGTTTTAATTACTTTAAACTGATGTCTTTTTGGACATTCTGTGGCAACTACATTCGATTCTCCACATACGTGACAGAATATTCTTTTTTGTTTGTTACAATTTCGCCAATAGTGACCATAATTTCGACAGTTCCAACAAAGAATATTTTCCTGTTCATTTAATTTTGAGTTCTGATCCGTGTTTTCAATTCTAGAATTATTTTTGTATAAACTCATTGCGTTTAATTCTTGATTCTGTTCTTCTGAGATTTTTTCTAAATTTGTTTGTTCGATTTCATGTACTCCTAACGACTTTCCACGGTTCGTATAGGTGTGATAAAAAGCTTTATCTAATTCAAAACATAATCCTGTCAAAGCATCTAGGGTAATAAATTGTAAATTAATGAAGGCTAAATGTGGACGATAACTATCTCTCATATTTTCTAAAATAATTTTTAGTTTCTCTTTTTCGTCTAATGGAGTTGATAATTTTTGAGCCAGTCTATCAATCTCGGCTACAAAAGCAATGAAAGTTTCATTTAAATATTGTCGTCTTTCTCTAATTTGTTTTTCAATTACCCGATCTGTATTTGGCATTCCAAATCTCAATTGTATCATGTCCTTAAAAACTCTCCACGAAGTAAATTTCGAGCTATACGTGTAGTACCAATCTTCTGCGATAGAATCTTGCTTGAACAAAAAATTTGCTTGACCTAAAAGTTCGATTTCACCAGTGCGATTATTATTTGCTAATGTTTCTACTCTTTTTAGGAATTCTTCAACGGATGGACCTCTAGGATCCCCACTAAATCTCACTGGCCACTTATCGATTGGAATTCTGGACCATCTTGGCGTTCCACCACCTGAAGTGGTTTGGATGCCCCCTACATCGTTAGATGCGCGAAAATAAGTTGGTTCCCCATAAGGTCTAGACTGCCTGTTTTCAGGTATTTGTTGGATATTTTCTCGCGTAATTGGTTGACCTCTAGCCTGATCATGTGGTTGATAGATCTGCGAGTGATTCATGAGCAATTCGTTAACATGAGCTTTGTTGTTTCTAAGCGATTCATTGAGTATCTCTTGATTAATTCCTGTTAAATTAATTCTTTGTGATTGATTAGACAGTTTATTTACGATCAGATTCATCATAGTTTCCATTTTTGAAGTTAGAACATCTTCTACAACTTTACTAACCGTTTCTAACGTAAGGTTCTGCGAATTATTTTGATTAGATTGATTCATCGGAACTCTGAGCGTTGATGAATGAGCGTCGTTGAATGGTTCTGGTTCATTCAGATCTACCAATAACGGTTCTGGATTTTGTAGAGGGTTGATTTGAGTTAAAATCGATTGATCTCCGGTAGTATTTGGGAAAACAGAATCATTCCTTTTTATCTCTGTCGATCGTGAAACATACGATGGAGGTGGAAATTCATACGCGGGTATTCTGTTTACTTTGATTTTAGTCGTATCTAGTTTGGAGCCCGAAAAGGTTACTCTACTCGTTTTTTGTGTTATGTTAATTTCCCTACGCGTTTTATCTTTTCGAATCGAATCCTTTGGCATTCCGAACACATCAATCAATATTTCAATTTCCTCAAGTAAGTCGTTTCTAGTCATAATTTGGTACGCATCAATAGTTGCCGTTCTTTGTACTCTGAGGTACAGATGTCGTAATCGAGTCATTAATTTTTCGTCATATCCTGCTTCTAAACCGTGTCTATAAATTACAAGCTTAGCTTGAACTAAATTTAAATCTTCGAGCATAGTTCTTCGCGAAGTAAGAATTCTAGGTACCTGAGCTTCTTTGCACTGTTCGACATAAAATGCACTTTGTCGATCCTCATCATTCATTCCTGGGAAATCTATCATTCTGATATCCAATTCGAATTCAAGTTCATCGCGAGCTAAATGGCTAGGATTTAACCAAAGAAAAAGATTTTGTTCATTCATATTTTCTGCCATGTTGGTCAAGTTGTCTTATTCTAATATATACAGTTAAAAAAATTGTTAAAATTAAATATTAAGTAAAATAATAATTTCTCTTTTTTTTCAGATCCGTACGCCGAAATAAAATGTGAATTAAAGTAAAATATAAATAGGCAATAAAAGAAAATATATGTACACTCAAAACAAAATTCTTAAATTCTCCGAAAAAAAATTCAAAAAATACAGCCAAAATATATACAAAATAAAAAAATAATCCAAGTATTAACTAATTCTACAAAAATCAACTTATTCCAAATTTCAAATTCTACTTACTTTTTTGCACTTCGGGTCAGTAACTGCATTTCAAAAATTAAATTTAGGTTCAAACTTTAGTTGGGCGCCAATGTAACGATCAAGAAGAAAGCAACAACTTTGCTTTCGCGCCAGGCAGCAAGCTGCCGCAAAGCTGCGAGTCTTAAAGGCCCGGTGAGACTCTTAGGAGGTTTTTAATTCTCGACATACAAATGAAGACCAACGAAAGAGAAACTGAAACGCGATTTTAGGGCAACAATTCCAACGATTTCAAAATTCCTAATCGAACCAAATTCAGGGACCTTATTTCGGCAAATCACTACCCAAGTGTTAGGTTAAACGCCGGAATTTATTCTATGAGCCAGGTTTGGTTTAGTACTGTACGTCACCTGTGATTTTCCTGCTACGTGGTTTGTGTCTCCGACACGTGGTGACGTTCATCGGCGGCGGAAGGAGCGTAACTATTCGTGACAATCACCCCTTGTAGTAACGATGCTGTCAGCCGAGGGAGCTCCCGGCGGTACACTGAAGAGATTCCTTTGATGCAGGGTTTCCCAATCGGTCGTATCCGGTTCCGAAGAGCGTTGAACTTTATTTCGAGATCCGACAACCAAACTCCTCGATGCGGCGGGGTAATGGGCTCGTATTTGACGATGAGCCCAAGACCAAAACCTTCATTTGAAGGTTATCCTTCAAATGAAACAATTAGCTTAGAATTTATTTGCTTTTTCAAAGCTAAGTTCCGTTTTTACCTCTCGAGGTTTGTTTCACACTCACAGCGTGGTCACTAAGATACCAGATCTTTTTCCAGGAGGCTCTTTTCACACCTTATCACTTCAGGGTGACCACTTTAATGAGACCACTGAATTGGTTTTTGGCGGCAATAACCCGTATTTCCCTCAACTTAATTCGCGCAATCTCGTGTCGATTCCTGATTGGTTAGTTCTGCATAATGTATGACAAGACTTAAAATTTTAGCGTTTGGCGCTAGTGTCGCTTAGGAGAATCGAGGGATCTTAAGACTCGCTTTTTAATTTAAATATTTAAATTGAATTTCTCCTTTTATCTTATCTTTATTTCTTTATCAATAGTACTGAATTCTTGTAACACTGTTACAAAATACTCCGGTTAACACTGCTATCGTTCGCCCTCACGTTCGCTCAGGCGAGTACATCCTTTGCGACAAGGAAGAGGCCCGATCATGCGAAGCTTGGAGTATCTTCAAGAACGTGTATTTGAGCAGCACAAGGGAGTGTATCGGCTTTGTGCATTGCGTGAACTACGAATCCCTTTTCCGATTCTCGAAGGGCAACACTACCTCGAACCTGAATCGCTACTTCGAAAGATGCAGAGCAGGCGCTTCTGATTCCGATCCTTAGTCTTCGGCTTCTGAAGTGGATCAGGAGAGTATCCCGAAAGTGGTACAGGAGAGTATTCCGGAAGGCCAAGCTTCTGCCCAAAGTGTATCACAGCACGTCAAGGACCGAATTTTGAACGCTTGCGTGAAGTGGGAAGCCTTGGATCTGTGTCCATTTAGCGTGCTTAACGGACCAGGTATTAGGAATTTGGCGCAGAAGCTCATCGAAGTTGGTGCGGTATACGGGGGACCTCGAAAGTGTGCTGCCAGACCCATCGATAGTATCGAGGAAAGCGTGCGTTGTTGCTGAGAAGGTCAGAGCCAAACAGTTGCCAGAAGTGAGGGAGGCTTTGAGAGCTAAATGCTGTGCTTTCGATACTGCTCTTTGGTCGGATCGGTATTCGGAAACAGCATATCTCACGACTACGGCCAAATACATCACGGAGGAGTTCGAGCTCAAATCTCTGGTGCTATTTACGACTGACCTTCCAGCGGACAGATCCGAAACCGCGGCCAATGTAAGGAGTTTGTCAAATGCCGCAATTGAAAAACTCCAGGTTTCCAAAGAGGACATTGCTGATGTGACTCACATAACGGACCAGCGCTCAAATATTGCCAATGCGTTCGCCGATCGGAATCTTGTGTCCTGCATGGCCAATAATCTGGACACCGTTTTGAAACATGCATTGGATGTCAATTTTTTGAGAGATCATGCTCCATCGATCATGACATGCCTGCAAGTAGCAAGAAACGCTGTGAACTACTTGAACCGGCCAGGCTTTCCAGTTTGTTGCCTCACACTGTGAAAGCAGAGATCGAAGTCCGCTGGGATTCCAAAAGATGTCGATTTGGGTCCTGAGAGGATGAAAATAGCAGTGGTATTCTAGCGCCGGAGGCAGAGCCGGAGCTGTAGTTGCAATACGGTAGAAGGAATGACGACGCACCCGAAACACTGTTGAACTTCCCTGTTTCCAAGACTGGCCACTCTGGCGAAACGCATCCTCACAATACCCGCTGCGAGCGATAACAGCGAGCACAACTTTAACCGAGCGGATGTTGTTTTGAGCGACAGGAGGAGTCGAGTCTGTCCAGGAACTGTAGATCGGTTCCTCGTAATTCCCAACTTTTCTTAGGTCAAACTTTAGCATTCCGTATATTTATATATTTTTTTTTTCAGAGCCAGCCAGACAGCCAAATTAAAAATTATTGCCGGAAGCTAGCCGCTGGATGCTAATATCGTACTGCGATTGTGAGGCTTTTGCAGTGCTGCAGCTGTGCAGGTTGACCCAGTAGAGGTGTTCCACCGGGTGAAGACAAAGTCGAGGGAGCTGGCGTGGCTGCCAGAAATTCTTCGTCAGACGAATTCAATGAGCGATTGGCGGATTGATTAACATCCGTTGACGCATCCACTCCAGCAGATGAAGTGTTGAGATCATGCTTCTCTTTCTTTTTGAGAGTTTTTCCCATTCAACTTTTTATTGGGTCTTGCCTTCGAAGCGTAGTTTGTGCACATATTCGACCGAACCTGAAATTTAAAAAAATTGAGATGTTAAAATTTAAACACAAATTTTCTTTTAATGAATTGACAGGCAGCTGGGTAACCTGACTAAATAAAAAAGGAATTCAATATGCATTGGCTAAAAATGAGAAATAATAACTTTCGGCTTTATGCCCTAAGATCTTTCTTTTAATTTAAAATTATTTTATCAAGCCTTCGACTAAGAAAGCTTAGATTAGATGATAGAACCTTGATGTACAATAGTACGAATATCAATCTCCAATTCAACCAAGCAGAAGCAGTATGGTACCACATAATAGATTCAGAAAGATTCATTGAATCTTAAATCAACTAAAAATTACAATAGAAATAATTTTTCATTAAATATCGAATCAATACAGCGATTCTATGTTAAATGATATTTATTTAAAAAAGACCTAAATACTGATCAATATTTTTTAAATTTATGTACTCTAATCCGGAGTAAAATTCATCACTTTTATTAAATATTTTTCGATTATTTTTTCTGTTAAGGTAAATGTGGCATGTGTCATATTTTTAAAACCAGAAGGTGACTCCTATGAATGTAAAACACGGTTGCTTACATTTATTAGACTACTTTAATTTCGATTTAAAAATTGATTTCATCTCTGGTTAGAATTTGATGCTTTGGAGTAGCATTGATCAGTCTTTATTTTGACGGTTGTAACGAGTTTTCTTCATCATAAAGGATACAAAACACCTTTAGAATTCCTGTTTTTCTTGGTTTCGATTTCTTCGTGGTCCAAAAAAAACAAAAACGCGTTCCTTAATGTGTTTAAGCCGAACAACAATTAAAATTGAAAGATAGACAAAAATGCTGCATAAATGAAGGGGCTAAACTTTTCAACATTACTTAAAAAAATTTAACAACAAAAACAACTGGAATTTGCCTTCATTCAATTTCTAAGGGAAATTAGTAATGTTAGAACTACATGATATCTTGAAAAAATGATTTTTTTTCGAATGTCTAAAAATTGTAGGATTTAACTTTTTAAAACAATTTTTCCTCTGCAGTTTGGCAAAAAATTTGATAGAATGAAGGAAAACAAACTTATTCCAAATCAGTTTTTGGCTCCCATGTTGTTTAATTGATTCATAAGTTATCAATGATTGATTTCATTGAGAAATGATTAATTTCAAACTAATAAACACACCAGAACAAGATTTGATAAGCAAAATCTGACAAAGGCTTCAAGTTCAGGAAGCTAAAATCTTTCAAACTACAATCATTAACCCTTTAATGCATAGTGTTGTTTTAAAACAACACTAATCAAAATTCAAATATCTCGAGAACGCGTGTATTTTTGAGTGATGTATTCAAAAAAATATTCTTGAGAATAAAAGAAATTGTTCATGGTATTTTAATAACATATTTTTTTTTTAGGAAAGTAGTTTTTAGAAAATCGTTGATCAGTTCCACGTGAAGCATCGTAGAGTGCGGAAGGTGTAGCAAAGCACACCGGGTCAGCTAGATTTTTTTATAAATTTTTACCGGAAAAGTGTGTTTTACATTACCAGTGAGAAGTTGAATTTCCTTGTTAAGTGAGATGGTACTTTGATATTGTGAAATGGTGTCAAAAAGTGATATCCAGTGAGAGATATCTAAAATTCAAGTGCTGTCTTGTTTGTTTTATTTTTGTGACCGAGACGATGGGGCTAGCGCTGGGCCCTCCGGACCAACTCAGTAGTAGCTGCGTATTCAACCGGCAAGGGATGATCTAGATGGTGGCCAGTCCAATCTCAAGATAAGTAGTATTTTTATTTAAAAAAAAAAAAGACAAAGCAAAATGAAGTTATTTAGTTCACAGTCTAGATTTATTTATTTATTTATTTATTTATTTATTTTTTTTTTTTTTGAAATATTTCCTTGTTCTGAACAGGAAATATTTCAAAACATCAAATCTTGAACGCAGGATGAGATTTCTTGGACGAAAGTTGCGATATCTTGGACGCAAGCTGTGATATCTTGGATGCAAGTCCATACTTGAGAAAAGCTTGATATGCAAATTTCAACAATATTCGTATAGCCTTTTGCAGCATTGCAGGCGTTTATGTTTTCAAGATTTACAAATAACCGATAAAAAGATGAATATTTCTGCTTGTTTTGATAATTTACTGAGGTTTCTGCAATTCATAGATAGATATTTCATATAATTTTGAACCTTGTAAAATGTGAGTAGATACTTGTCAAGGAATAGTGTAAAATGTCTTATATCACAAATTATGCCCTGTAGTCGAAAATAGATATTTACGATTCGAACAACAGTTCCATATATTTTAATAACTCATTAGTACAACTTTTCAGTATTGTATCTAAATGAAAATAATGTTTTTTTTATTTGTTTAGTCTTTCAAAATTATGAATACATTGTATCCATTAAGTCTTATACTTACAGAAGTATAGTTCTATCACTCCGCTATTATGTTCGACTTAAAGGACCCATAATGCATAAATGGATATCAAATTGAATGCTAATGAGCATCATCAAAGATTGTTATGCTTTATACATTTTTTTTTAAATATAAATGATAGATAGCTTAATTATTTTACAATCATTACAAAACTATTTACTTAATTTAACCCATTTTATATTAAAAAAAAATAGACATACAATCTTATTTAACTAATTCAGAATGCATTTTTCAGCGTTATTGTTTACCCTTTGAATTTCCAGTGAGATAGGCAAAGACAATGATCCTCTAAGCACGTCAAACTTGTAGAACTCGCATATCGAGGCTGTTTAGTATAGTTAAAATAAAGTTTTCCTTAATGTTTCCGTTATGCCCTATATAGGGGAATATTTTCTGGAACCTCAAATTTTCTTTCAGGCTATTTACTAAATTTACTTGATCATTTTCAGAAATTTATTCAGATTTTATGAAAACTGTCAATAGTATTATTTTCATTTCAGGCTGCTGTTGATGTCAATTGCAATACAATAATTCTTTTTCCTTTTTCAGAAAATCATCTTCGTGATTGTTTATTTCCATATCTAAATATTTATGCAATTGTTTTATTATGTATTCTCTTCTAGTTTTCTAATCTATCTGATTTATTTACGTTTAATTCATTCATAAGTAATAGTATAGTATATGATTTTTAAATTTTATTCCGTTCTGATAGTGTTGTAGTAACTGTAGCATCCGGAGACTTCAATTTATTTATTTTTTTGCTATACTCTACAGGAACTTATATAAATATATTTGAAATTAATCATTTAAAAACCTTTTTACAGATCGTTCCATAAAACTTTTCAAGATGGAGTCAAAATGTCCACGAACCACGATTCTTAGTATTCTTAGTTTTTATATTATAATCATTTTTTATCATTATTATTTTTGTGCTATATTATCTTTTCATTTTATTACCCATCTACAAAATTCATTATTTCAATCATTTGCGTTTTCAGTTTCCAGTCTTCGTAGTGTGTATTGTTTACTTTTAATTTATGTTTTACATTATATTAATTGCATTATATGTAGAATCATAATTAGGATATTCACTAGCCATTTGTTCTTAGCACAGGAGTTTGGAGTTCTTCAATTCGAAAATGTATTCACTTACTTAATAACGAATCATTAGTGAAAAATAATTTATCAAAGTATTCGCAGATGCAGGCACATATTTTCCATGGATTCTGTTTTATTATATTTGATTATCATACATTATGCTATGCTATATTATACCTATTACATTTGTTACCATCATATGTTATATTATTTTTCATTATATAATTTTATTTATATTTTTATATTGTTCTATAACATTTCATTATAATATTATATTTTATATATGTACATCTTTATTCCATCAAAAGAATGGGTTAGGGGCATCAGGGTATCCTTCTTTTGCAAAAGGAACAGGTAGCGGTATGTGCTCGTTGCCCGTTTCGAATACTGGACGTTTCTCAATTTATGTCAAGGGAATTTGGCATAGCTGAGGAAAAGATAGTATTTGATTACTTTTTGTAAAATAAGGGCGCACTCTTTTTTCGGAAGCCTTGGGGGCGGGATTATAATTTGCATGCTATCTTGGTTAGTCAACAATACAGTTATAGTTTCTCGAGACTTTTTACCCTAATAACCCTGGATACCGTAAGTGCCTCTGCTTACGATTCTACTCCCTTTGCAGTCTCAATGAGTGGCTATGATTGTTTTGCGTGGTAGCCAAGAGGGACGCGTGGGTTATTTTTTGGCCATAACTGCGGCGCTGCCGCAAACCCAAGGTGGATACATACATACATACATACATACAGTAGTTTTTAGAAAATCGTTGATATTTCTTCAGATTTGCGTATTCTCACATTTTTTTTAATCTCAATCAATCACAAACACCTTTCTGCACCAAATTAACAAAGTTTTTGAGAAATAAGTAAAATGGTATTGAAATCAACTAAGAATTTCAAAAATAATTTTTCAATTTGATGGGCCATAACTTTTATAATACTCAAAATAACGTTTTCAAACCTGTTGAGTTTTGTTATTCGAATTCTAATGTTATTGTTCCACTGAATCAATAACTGCAATTATCATTTAAAAAAGTCAAAGGGTTAAAACACAGGCACATAAAATTCTGTAAAAAACTGTAAAACTTTAGATTTTAAAATGGTACGAAGTTTTCATTTTGAAAAAATTTCTTCTAAAAACTTATCTTTTTCATCTAAATTATGTTTATGAGTTTTCAAACAAATTTTATTAAATCAATCGTACCACAATTGTAATTAAAAAAAAATTTAGATAAATTTGTCTTTGTTTCTCTATTCTAAATTTTTAAGTTTTGAGAACATATTTTTTAAGAAATCATTCGAACTAACTTTTAAAAAGAAAAATCATTGTTTGTATCATTGGATCTTAACCTATTATTGAGATTGACGGCGACAACATATTCCAATCTTTTATTTTGAATTTTTTTATTGAAATTTTTTGGTTATGGTGACCATTTTTTTCTATGACTTTTCTGCTCAAAAATGCATGAATTGAAAAAATAAAATAAATGAATTGAATAAAATAAAAAATACTTATTATTTTTAAATACTATTTGATTATTCATTTTTTAGTTCGTTTTTCTAGTTAAATAGAAACTAGTTTTTTGTGTTAAAAACATCCTGAAATCTTTCAAATGATAATTAGGATTTGTTTAAAGAATTCTTTAGCACCAAAATAGGAAACTTACTTTCATCGATGGTTGCAATCTTAAGTTTGCATCAAAATCAAGTGAACTTAACTTAAGATTGCCAAAGTTCTGCCGCTCATATCCGGGCAGGGCAAATCCGGGGTATTTTATTTAAAACCTAGCAAAATTTGGACAATCAATTTTCAAATTTTCAAACCTTAAATCGATCAATATTCGAGATAATTGTAGAAAAATCCAAGAAGTATTCAACAAAAATCAAGGAAAAAAATCGACTAATTTTTTTGCGGAAAAATACAAACAGCTTTCGAATCGTACTTCAGTCTCTCGAAAAATCGTTTAGGATTATTTTAATAAATCTTGCTTGTAAAATTTCATTTTTTAGCGGCAATATTGAAAGTTATAATGATGCTATTTAATTTTTTTTATTGCGCGATAAAAAAAGAAAACATCCGGAGAAAATTTATTTTTTTATCAAAATCTGGGCGTCTGGACCTTTTCCTATTTCTTAAAATAAAATATCCGGACAAGTCCGGGTAAAACCGGGTAATCCGGCCAGTTTAATTTTGCTTATGTGATTCCAACTTACAATTATTCTTTTTTTGTAAGAATGCCTTCAATTTCGAATGAAAATTCCTAAAAAAATCCAATTTTTAAAGGTAAAAGTAAAACACTAAAATTTCGAAATACAAATCGGATTAAAGTTTAATATGTTAGTGAATATGAAATTTGGTTCTTGAAAATACTGCATTATTAATAATGTTGAGCAATACGCCAAAACATATGGAATTCCCAGAAATTTCTTAAAAAGAAGATATACGATTCTTTATCATCAATAAATTTTCATTAAAAATGAATTTCTACGGAAGGATCTTTTTGCAAAATGAACTTTAATTCTACTGAATTCTACTGTCATTTTCAGTTGATTTGGGCAAACGAACTGATTTTGGTTAAGTTATTAAATCAAACTAACAATCAGAAATATCATCCTGCAATCTCTTGCAATTTTAATCCTTACCGAAATAGCCATCTTGATAATTTGATTTCGATTGTGGAACTCATTTGCAAGAATCTGAATTTTTAACTTGAATTAAAAATTTGAATCGTCAATTTGTGTCGGAATTTCAATTCGTTTTCTGAAATGTACAAAATAAAGGGTTCTGATTTTAGAAATATGAACATAGAATTGAAATCAGTTTCGTAGCCCTCAATCATAAATTCCTAAAATAAATTCGGATGATTACTCTTTATTTCAAAAATGTATTCTACATCCGACTTGCAAATCTCAATAAATAAATATATCGCTATTTTGAAGGTTTTTTATGTTTGAATTTATGCAAAATAATAATGTTTATGAGCTTAGAATCTGAATATGACATAAAAAGCTAATTTTTTTTTCCATATTTGGAAAAATATTTACTAAATGTAAAAAAATGCGTATGAGTTTCGAAAATCATGAATCAAATTTTGTAGGAAATGTTAAACTAGATTCAAACGACGATTGAAAACACAGCTTTTTATTTCAATTTTTTTCGATGATTCGAACCGAAAACAAGATTTCTTAACTGGATACCTAATCCGAAATTTGAAAACACAAATACAATTTATATTTTGATAGTAAGGAACCAGAATAGAATTTAGTATTCAGAAATGAATTACTATCCACAAGTAAGAAAAATTTTGAAAATCTGTAGCTGAATTCTGAACCTGGAAGTAGTTTTCGAAATTTTGAAGACAGTTTTAAGTCAAGATTGTTACTATCGAATAACCTTACTCCATCATCAAAATTTGATTAAAAATTTATGATTTTGAGTGTAAAGTAGAATACCTTGCATGCTTTTGATGGACCCTCATGAGGGGGAGGGGGTTTTAACCCCCAACCCCCCCTCTCCCTCCATTCCTACGGCCATGTCAGTACATATAAGTTTTCCATTATTGATTTTTATGTATGAAGATAAAAATTCTTGTTTAATTGAAAATTTAATTCGAAATCGCTTGCTAGTGTTTCGCAAATTTTCAATTCAAATTTGTAAACAAGACTGCTAAAAAATTATTTTCAAGCAAATTTCTGATTCAGAATAAGGAACATCTATTTGAACAATTTATTGATGACTTCCGGAAAACAAAGTTGAAATTGAATATTTGATTCTGTTTTGAATCATAACAATAAAATTTATTATTTACTCAAGTTTGTGTCATGGTCATAAAAAGAAAAATAGTTAGAGAAACCAATTTGCTTATTTGTAGTGCATTTTTGATATTGTTATTATTTCTAGCAAAATTTGAATTTTATACGAAAAATACAAATACAAATTCATTTTTTTTTTTTTTGTTGAAAAAAGTAGTTTTTGGAAAATCGCTGTTGTTTCTTCAGATTTGCAAATTCTAACAATTTTTTAATCTTCACCAATTACAAGCACTTTCCTGCAATCAGTTAGCAAGGTTCGGAAGAAATTTGCAAAATTGTATTGAAATGAATAAGGAATTTCAAAAATTATTTTTCAACTTTGATGGTCTATAACAGGGTTGAGCAACCTTTTGAACCAACGGGCCAATTTAAATTTGAAATTTTGTCGGCGGGCCGCACTGATAATAACTTTTTTTTTTTTTTTCAATAATAAGCAGAGCTTCGTGGCATTTTTATAACCGAAAGTTTTTAGCGAAAACAAATCTGAAAAAGGAAAGATAAATCGAATTCACTTTTTTAACATCAGAAATTCAACACGACATTTTGAATACCCGATATTGAGAAGGTGTATCATTAACTGTTTGACATTTTTCAATTCTCTCGATTTTTTTTAAATTACTTCTTGGCAAACATTCGTTCATAAAACATTTTTTTAAAACCGATGGTACTACAACTCGTCATCACTTCCATTTAAAAATCTCCTGGAGCCTCCCACAGTGATAACTTAAAGTGTGAAAAATATGTATTCGAAGAAATTGCTGTCTTCTTAGCGTTGGAAGTTGAATCGCTAATTGACTTTGTAGGATTTTTTTCCACAGTTAAAACTTGTCCTCAAAGCCTAGATTTTCTCCTTCAAACGGTAAAACCCCCGTTTTTTAAATTGAAATTGAACAGGGTGGTCAAAATCACAGAAAAAATTTCAATTTCACATATTTTTAAGCAATTATCTACAAAACTACATTCTTAATTCTAGAATTTTTATGCAGATTTTTTAATTTTTTCATCTTATTTAGATATTATTGGGATATAATTTCTCTAGTAATATAATGACTTTGGTAATGGGGAATGCGATTGAAAAGTGAAATAACTCAATTTATCGATGTTTGTTATAAATTTTCTATCAAATTTCTAAAAAAACATCACAGATAATTCTCAAAGACCTTTTGGGTCGAATCACAGAATTTCAGATATCTATTGCTTTTATCAAAAACTTTGATTTTTGTCGGTAACTTTGATGCCGGATAATTCAAGTTGATAAAAAATTCAAAAACGTTCACCCAGTCATTATTATTAAACTTTCGTAATTTTCGCCAATATTCAGAAATAAAAAATATTTCACAAGGTTTTGGTTTTAATTTTTTCCAGTATTTTAATGCTAACCGAACCATCCTTTTTGCCGAATTCGATAGAATAATTTAAAAATATTTTCTGCTGAGCATATTTTTTATCATAAAACTTTATTTTTACTTGAAACGAAAATAATGACTTGACTAACGGGCTTCGAAATTCCTTTGATTATGTGTAGCTTCCGAATTTTAGCTGCTCTTCCTCACTTTAATGGATTTTGTTTTTCAAATTTGAAGGAGTTGAATTATTAGGAAAAATGTATCCTGATTCCTGAATAATAAAAAAAAAACTCCAATATTACATTATGCCAATAAACAATATTGCATTTATGCCTTAAACAGAACATAATAAATGCTTTAAAAGCTAGGGAAAAGGTCAACGATCTGAATGACTATTGGGAAAATGCATATAAGCGCATATTTGACCATGTCATATTCATTTTTCCTAGTAATCCATTGAAGAAAAAAGTTTAGGCATGAACATTTGAAAAAAGCTTCGCGGGCCGCACATAAGGGTCTCGCGGGCCACATGCGGCCCGCGGGCCGCGGGTTGCTCACCCCTGGTCTATAACTTTTAAAAAACTCAAAATAACAACTTCAAATCAGTTGAATTGTATTATTCGAATTAAAATGATTTTATATAAGTGGATCAATAAGTGCTATTCTCATTTAAAAAAAAAGACATTCATTGAGGGTTAATTTTTTTTTTCAATTTTAAGGTCACTTTTTTCTAACACTTGAACTTTTAGATCGTGATGACAAATCCTGTGTGAGCGCAATAGACAAAAAAAAACTCGAGTGAATTCGGTTGAAATGACTAAAATACGGCATAAAACCTAAATCATGTGCTTAGCTGTGCAACGATTGGCAAATCACTCTAGGTAAATCTCGTGATGAAGGCAAAAAGAAATCTTATCTAAGTTGAAAAGCTCAAAATAAAAAAAAAATCTTAGTTAAGAATCACACAAGAATGTAAAAACGTTTACAACCAACAAACATAAAAAGGAAAAAAATCAATCAAATGTACATAAAATATTAAAATCTCTTAATGTTTTACATACCTGACAAAAGCAATTTTAGCACAGTTTCGTCCATGTGTCTCGCCGGACGGTTGAAACAAAATGGAAGGAATTGAACGCAGCGAAATTAGTGAACTAAACATGACAAAGGAAAAAGAGAGAAATGGAAGAACACCTCAAAATCCTCCACCAATCCATTGAAACGAAAAGTGAGAAGTAAACCAATCACTATTTCTTTTAGTACTCACTCAAGAAGTGATCCAAACCCAGTGGTCGGCAACCTGCGGCTCATTGGGTCTTGAGTTTTTTTTTATGTTTGACTTCTATATTCTAAATTTTAACTGTAAATTCTGAATCTTAATTCTGCACATGAATTCAGACTTTGAATTTTTAATTTGTTTTCGAATTCCGATGAGATTTCTAATGAAATAAAAAATAGATTCCTGATTTAAGATTCCAAATCAGCATAACCATTCCAAGCCAAGAATTGAAATTGGTTGAAGATTCTGAACCATGAACCTATAATGTGCTTTAATTTTAATTTCGATGTTTTGGGTTTCAATCTTATTCTAATTCAGTTTATTAGTACTTTTAATACGACATACAAATTTGAAATAAATTTGGATAAAAAATTGTTTATCTAATTCTATGTTTTCAATCCTGGATCGCCAGTTTTAAGCTTTCTAATGTTCGGGTATTCAGGGCTGGTAGCGGTTTGACAATGAAAAAGTAGTGACTTTAGTGACCAAAATTTGAAAAAAGTGATCAAATAGTGACTTTGAGGACCGAAAAAAGTGACCAAATTGTTACTATGTTAAACGAAAAAAGTAACTTTGAAGTACAAAAAATGTGACCAAATCAGGCCCGTGCGAAGGACCCGTCCATGGGGGGTTTCGAAATTCAAATTTAGATAAAAATCATAACAATACCAAAAATAAAAAAATTTGAAAAGTAAAGGGATTTCTTACACCGTTTGTAACTCATGTTCAACACACAAACTAAAAAAAATGACTGATAAACAAAATTTTGGAAACATATTACAATGAATGTTTCAAATTTTCGATAAGCCAAGAAAGTAAGAAATAAATTAGTTTCAAAAGAATTTCTGAGCAAATTTAAAATTTAAAAAAGCTGAATTCTAAAATAAATGTCCAATCTTGTACAAAACTTACCGTGAATAGATGTTAGGAAAATGATAATAATTGTTAATTTTTATTCATCTTAATTTGAAATTCTTTTCCTCATTTTCAACTGAAAGTTTAGTGAGAAATTCCGCTGTATTTTTTTAATTTGAACAAAAAATATTTAATCACGATTTAAAATGTGAATTACCGATTACTGAATAAGAAATGAATTTTGAACAGAATTTATTCAATGTTCGATGGTTTAATTTAATTTGATAAAAAGAAGAATATATATAATTATTTTAAAAGTGCCAGTTATATAAGCCAGACATAAAACATTAATAAAGTAAAATCCTCCAGTTATCAAAATTTCATTTATTAAGCTAAAATAATAACTTCATGTTCAACTACACTGACAAAGAAATGTTAAAAAATGAGTAATTACGTGAATGATAAAAACTGATGGAAAATTAAAAATAATGAGTTCAAAACTTTTGTTATTAGTATTGAAAGCTCAAATCAAATACAAAGTTAGTTAACACTGCGTATTAAAATTTATTTTTAAAGTTGCTACTTAGACCAATTTTTCAAACTTTTTAGATTAATTAAAAAATCATGATCGATCCAAACAACATGATTTCATATCAAAAATATTAATAGAAAGTTTTTTAATTTTCAATCGCAGATTTTTAAGCTTTAAATTACAAGCTCTGAGTATTTTGTCTCTTTTGATTAAAATATTGGGTTCTGAAAGAACAGAAGAATTATGTAGAATTATGATTTATTATTAAAAATTTGGAGTTAAAGGCTTATGGTTGAAGAACACGAAAATTCAGAATTCAAAAACAAGGAAACAATTGTTAAAAAAAATGTCTTAAAATTTTCAAAAGTTTGATTTTAAAAAATCCGGCAAGTTGATTAAAAAATTGAAAAAAAAAACTGTACAATAAAATTCGGTAAATTTATTTGAAAATTGAAAAAAAAAACAATATGGAAATAAAAAAGATTAGTTTTTAAAAACATTTCAGGAATAGTTTTTCCAATAAACATGTTTCACTATAACCATTTTGGTTCACTCATTTTCAAGCGGATTTGTGCCAACGTAAGAACTTAACTACACAATCAGGACACGACACTCAACGTTCTTACAAACGTCCTGTAGATGGGCAACATCGAGCCCGAAACCGATCGACAAAAAAGTTAATCTTGAATTTTGATCCTTTTTTTCGTTTGTAAAAACGTTAAGTGTCGTGTCCTGTAATACGTCGTGTGTTAATTGTGAACCATTTTGGTGCTTATTTTTTTAAATTATTGATTTGGTAAATAGTGTCCTAAGCTAGAAATTTTGTCAAATTGGGCCGAACACACTTAGTGTTGGTGATAAAGAGTTTATTACTTGTAAAATCAAACATTGATAGATAACTGATTATGGAAAAATGTCATCACAAGTATTTTTGACATCGCAGAAGAAAGAGTAAGAAAAACTTGACTCTATTTAAAGCTCATCATCAATTCACATAAAACTTTTATTTTTAAATAATATGTTTTTCATTTGAGTTTTTGTAAAAAAAAAGTGCAGAAACTTCTCTAAAGATTTTTAATTCATTTCAAAAGTCATTTCAATTTCAAAAGCTGATAGAAATATTGCATACATATTTAGATTCGGGGAACCCAAATAAGTTGAAATTACCGTTTAAATTCATTGCACCTAAGAAAAATGTAAATTTTGTGGCCTTGTGCAAATTTTTAAAACTCTTTTTTTTAAGTATTTAGAAGAACAAAAAACACGAAATGAAATTGAATGAGAAATTGTTTTTTTAAGAATATTTCATATCAACATAACATTTGTTATGACATAAAAAATTTTTTTAATAAAAAAAAATGGTTCGTTTCAATCTCAATCTTAGTTACACTTCTTAATAAAAACCTATTCTAAAGACGAGATAGGGTTTTTGTATATCAAGTTTTGAGTTCCAATACAAAAGGTTGATTGAACTAAAAATTAAAATCTACAATCAAAGTTAGTTTCATTTCATGAACGTTAAATAATGTCGTAGATCGAAATGTCTCAAGCCAAGGGTGATTCATGCCGAAATTCCGCCGGAGGCGAAAAAAAATTTCTGACTGACTGATCGAGTAATTTACCGTTACTACCGTCAATATTAACACGCGCAATTCAAATTACTATTTCATTGGTTTATTTTCGGTGAAAAAAGTGACTTTTGGTGATAAAAGTGACCATTTTTCGGAAAATAGTGACTTTAGTGACCAAATGATGAAAAAAGTGACTTTTTAGTGACTGACCCAAAAATAGTGACCAAGTCACTGAAAAGTGATTCCCTACCAGCCCTGGGTATTGCAAAAGAAATATTTTGTTTCAAGAGTTTAGTTTCAGACCTTCAAATGAAAATCAAACAAAACCCAAGAGGGTTTCGGATCATTTTTTATTATAATACTAGCTGATCCCATACAAACTCCGTCTCGCTTTCAAAGTCAATTGCCAAGCATTTTCCAGATATTGGACGATCACTTCGACTGTCGTCTGCTACTAAATTTGAAATCAGAAATCAATTGACTGTGCCAAAAAACCACGTGTATAAATTTCGACTAAATCATTGCATAACAACGCAATTATTGCCAAAAATTTAAACCCCTTTGGTGGCCTCTTTTACAATCTTCGATATCTAAAATCGATTGCAAATCCCTAAAAACTCCCGTGTGCAAATTTTCAAAGCAATCCACGTCAATATTTCTAAAAGCAGTGAAAAAATATTTTATATGACCCCTTTCGTCGACCCCTGGCAAATCATTTGCCATCTCTATTCGATTGCCCATCCCTGAAAACTATCGTGTGCAAATTTTCATCCCAATCCGATATATAACAACGACGGTATTGCAAAAATATTGAAAGGTTAATATGGACGACCCCCTTTGCCGGCCCCTTACACTGAATTTAATACCTGAAATCCATTGCTCGTCCCTCAAAACTCTCGTATACCAATTTTCATCTGAATCCGATGTATAATAACGACAATATCGCATTAACATTGAATAGGTAATATGGACGACCCCTTTGGCTGACCCCTGTTTGTAATTTGGATAAGTGAAATCGATTGATTGTCCCTAACAACTCCTATGTGCAAATTTTCATCCCAATCCGATGTATAAAAACGTTAATATCACTAAGATATTGAAACTTTGATATGGAAGACCCCTTTTGCCGGTCCTTTACACTGAATTTGATACTTTAAATCGATTGCACGTCACTCAAAACTATCGTGTACCAATTTTCATTTGAATACGAAGTATAATTACGTCAATATCGCAAAAACAGTTAACAGTTAATATGGACGACCCCTTTGGCTGACCCCTTACACAAAAATTGACACCTGAAATCAGTTGCTTGTCATTCAAAACTCCCATGTGCAAATGAAAAGTAACGTCAATATCGCGGAATCAATATTTCTCTTGTATGGACGACCCCCTTCAGAAGGGGTCATCCGAAAATCTGAAAACATTTTTCATCTTTCCTGGTCCTAATGAGCATCCATGACAAA
>NC_073691.1:175243276-175293276 GCF_029784155.1 Uranotaenia lowii
GTATCTGAATTAATCAATCATTAGAAAAAAAATATTTACAACTTTTACACGTAACATAATAAAAATATTTGAAAAAACCATTTTAGTCCTATCCTATTTGTTTAACTGAAAACGATAATTTTTAATGTTTATGAATAAAGATACTTCATTAGCGTTCGAGATTACTCGATTTAAACCGGGCTTGTCCGGATTTTCAAAGAAAACATTGAGAGATGCCCGGTCAAGTCCCGTTGCCCATAGTTTTTTTTTTCAAAATTATTCAAAATTTTTACGGAATTCCAAATTTCCAACTTCTTTTAGCAAAATAAATAAATTATTTGGAATTGTAAGATTAGATTTGAGATGTGCTTTGATAAAAATCATTTTTCGTGTATTTATTTTTAAGCTTTTCTCTCACCTTTTCTGGAAAGTAGTTAGATTTTGACTGGATGTGCCTGGATACAAACGGGTTTTGAGTTAAAAATTTAAAAACCCAATGCTCGGGTTGGCACGGCCAAGATATGTACAGAGAAAAAAAATTTAACCTCACACTATAAATTTCGGGTTAATAAGTGAATAGATGCATGAAATTCAAATACAAAATTGAAAACTGAGAACTGAGAATTACAAATTAATGTTTGGCATCTTTCAAACTTTAATCAGCATTGAATCAGCATTAAGAATGAATGAAATTTAATTCTGAGAATCTATTTGAAAACTTATGTACAGGCTGAATAATTGTTATCAATTACTAAATTGATCTTAACACCCTGATGCAGTTGTTTTTATAACTAAATTGTTTGTATTTAAAAACAAACTTTTGAGTCTTTAAACAAACTTTTAATTTAAAGTGTTATGCATCCATTTTTTTCCAGAAACACACAAATTTTGAACGAATTTTCAGCACGGACAGATTTTTTTTTCATTTTCAATGTTATAAATTTTTGTTTCAAATAAAAAAAAATTAACTAAGGTGGCCAGTTTAAATGTATTGTTTTTTTTTATTATTTGACACGGTTTTTAAAAGTAGGCTACAAAATCACCTAATGACAGATTAATACTGGTCAAACCACAGATTTTTTTTTCCAGCTTTAGCAAGTATTAACGAATAATGTACAATGTGTTGTATTTCATTCTTCATTCAATTCGAAGCATAATACTGATAATACATGTGAAATAAAATGAGATTTTTGAATTTTTTTATGTTTAAATTCTGAAGACACGTTCGTTTGATGTCATGAATTTTTAAATTCTACCAGTTGTCAGGAGCATAATTTTTGAAGATCAAAATTTTCCACTATATATACTCCAGGTAAATTTAAACTTATACTTTTGGATTTTGGAAGGGTTGAGCTAAATCTGAAGAATGTCATAAAATGCTTGATAATTTTGTGTAAATTTGGTTTTCTCAACTTTTTTAATTTATAAGCTTTTTTTGCTGAAGAAATTATAAATATTCTGCTTATGTTAATATGTTCGAATATTTCACTTTAATATCATGCGAAGTATTCAATTTAGCTTGATATGGACTTGACTCGATACTTTTCAAGGCATTTAAATATATAAAAAATCAAACCATGTTAGAATAATTAAAGATCCAGAAGGGAATCCATGTACTTAACGGTAATCAGAAAATGATTTAAAAGAAATATGCAAGAGTTAAAAGAATACTCTCATAGTTTTATAGTTTATTTCGTAAAACGAATGTTCATAGATCATGCATATATGGTCGGGATTCGACCAGACCGAACTGAACGCCATCAGCAGTTTTTAGAGTCATTTGAGTTTATTGTACAAATATTTTCAATTCTAGATGAAATCCGAAAAACTTAACGACCGGAATCAATAGTTTACAATCCAAGAAACACATCCCAGTGAATTATTTCAGTTTTTTTTGTTTCACATAAAAATAACATGAGTTCTAAATAATGCTGTTTAAAATTTTTCTCATGGCGTTCAGTTCGGTCTGGTCGAAGCCAGGCCATATTTTGTTTGCTTTTTAATTATAAATAAAAACAATAAAAAAATTGAAAATTTTAGCTCTTCTGACTCAAAAGTCGACCACTAATCTGGTTGAATCCCGATTCCCTACCATCTCTAATTGAATATTTCATAAATATAGTTGGTCGAGAATCAATCATCAATTTGATTGGTTATAGGCGAAATATTGTTGGTCAAACTATACTTTTTGCTCCGTGAAGGCAAAAAAACACCGTCAATTACGGTATGCATTATTAAGAATTAACCTTGGTTTGATTTAAGCAATTACATTTGACATTCTCGTAATTAAAGTCGGGGAGATAAGGGCATAACGAGCATCCGGGGCATAATGAGCATTCCTCTTTTCTTTAAAAGTAGGTACATTTTAAAATGAACGCACGCTTTTCAAAGAATGAAAATCCTACTGAAGCTTAATTAATAATATGAATGATTCCAAATTCTTGATACTAACCTTCAGTTGTATTTTCTGAGACAGTTTTTTTTTGTCATAGATATGTTTCTGGGAGACGTCCATCCATTAGTAAGATATTTTCCTATCCCATGGTAGACCAGAGTAAGAGCAAGTCTGATATTACTGATGTATCTCCCTAATCCTTTAGGTCATCAATAAACCACGGGTTGACGTTCTGTAGGGAAATCTCACGTGGTTTTGGAATCATTAACCTTTCCATAATCTGCAAAAAAGATAAATTAATGTTTTGAACTAAAACTATACTTTTCTTTATTCCTTACAAAGGTTTTCTGGTTTGATGATAGACTAGGCAGAAAGACACATTACATTTTTTCGCCATCCTTCCGAGACTCTGTAAAATCTGATTTGGCCACCGGATCTGTTTCAATTTATGTTCCACGCTAGGTCACGTCGAAAGTGAGATTCCTTCTTTTGTGAGCAGCTGCTTTCCTCAGGAACTAAACAGGAATTCGTGCAAGTTCTGGTGGCATTCAAACAGGGTTCATTATTGATTGTTAAACCAACGGAATGATTTGCAGTTGTTCAACATTGAGGACTCGATTACATTTATTTGGTTGTTGGAATTGTCCATCCGGGTTTCTGATTGATTGTCCGAAAAAAAAAAACACCAAGGGGTTCGCAATTCGTTGTATGATCACTGGAAAGATAGGATAAATAAAAAAAGCATACTAGAATCGAGAAAAAAAGGTAAACTTTAAGTTATGCTTGAAAATATTTGCTTTAGACTTGTAGAAAATTCACAAAACATTTTTTGTTAACTTGAATCAAGTATTGTGAATTGTATTCTATTACTTAAAAGATGATTATTGCTTCTTAAAGGGTGATACGGTCAAAATTTGGTCAAGGGAAAACGCTATGGCGTGTTGGGAGGGTTCTTGTCCTTGGGAACCACCTGCACGTTGTTGGAGGCGTACCACTCCATGGCCTTTTTACCGTAATGGCAAGATGCCAAATCCGGCCAAAACAGTATGGAACAACCGTGTTTCTTCAGGAAAGGCAGCAGACGTTTATTCAAATTCAAACACTCTTTCACGTAAATTTCTTGGCTGACAATACCGGGAGCTATGAAAATGCTACTTTCCAAGCCACAGGTACAGATGGCTTGCCAAACCAGATATTTCTTCGCGAACTTTGACAGTTTCATGTGCTTGAATATATCTGCTACCTTTCTCCTTCCTTTTGCCGTATAAAACTCCTGTCCCGGAAGCTGCTTGTAGTCGGCTTTGACGTTGGTTTCGTCGTCCATTACAACGCAGTCAAACTTCGTCAGCATCGTCGTGTACAGCCTCCGGGATCGCGCTTTGGCCGTCGTATTTTGTTTATCATCGCGATTTGGAGTCACTACCTTCTTGTAAGTCGATAGTCCGGCTCGTTCTTTGGCTCGATGGACGGTTGTAGACGATACACCCAGCTTATTTGCGGCATCTCGGAGAGAGAGGTTAGGGTTTCGCTTGAAACTACCAGCAACTCTCTTTGTCGTCTCAGCGGCTTGCGGTTTTCGATTTCCCCTCGATCCAGACTTCCTGGCTGCCGATAAACGTTCTCCAAACACTTTAATTATATTTGTAACGGTTGATTTGGAAACTTTTAGCGAATTTGCCAGCTTTGCGTGCGTGCGAGCAAAATTTTGATACGCTGCTCTTCTTTCTTGGACGGCATTTTGACAACTGAAGAGTGAATTCCAAAATCAAAATAGGAGCAACATTCTACACACACACACACACACACACACACACACACACACACACACACACACACACACACACACACACACCTTCAAAATGAGGGGTGTTCTGGTTTTTTAAATGCAAAATTGAAAGGAATACGTCAAGTTGATATTGACCAAATTTTGACCGTATCACCCTTTACTTCCCCAAACTTAAATTTACAGTTATTCTTTTGAAGTAAATATTACCTTTTTGATGTTTGGATCTCAGTTTGCAAGCTTATTGATAGATTGCAGGCCCGTGCGAAGGAGCCACCCATATGGGGAGGGGTTCTTAGTTTCGAAATTCAAATTAAGTTAGAAACGATAACAATACCAAAAAAAAAAACACAATATACCCATTACCATCACACGAACATGAAAAAAATAATATTTACTGAAAATACTTAAAATAAATAATAAAAACAGTTCAAATCAATGATATTTCTTAGTTTTCAATAAATAATTCAAAATTATGATCCTTATTCTGAACTAAAATTTTTAAATCAATAATTTCGAAACACAAAAAACCAAAAGCTAATTAAAATTAAAACAGAATTTAAATCGTCGGATTTGAGAATCAATGTACACTTCACATAAACATAATCATGGCCGTAGGAACGGGGGAAATTTTTATGGGTTCATCCTTTCCTCCCTTTCCATGAGGATCCTAAAATGCCAAGCAACATGTTCTTCTCTAAATTTTAAATTACAAATTCCTAATCAAATTGTGATGAATGACTAAAATGATTCATAACTCAGAACTAAAGCCAAAACTTCATAATCTTATCCAAGGTCAATTATTTCCTAAAGTTTTTCAAAATATGTCCAACTTATTGATAGAAATGAAGTCTTGAATATAGAATTTTAATAAGATGTGATAAGAATTCGGATTCTGTATCCAGTTTATTGTTGCCGAATTTCAGTTTGGATCATCATTGGGAAAAATCCTAATTCGAATCTGGGTTTTGCATTTCAAACTTCTGTAATCGAAATTTATCACTTTGGAATATGAAAAGAAAATATTCAAAACTATAAACCATTTTTAAGATTTGAAGTTTTTAATTTTATTTCTTATGCAGAATTGGAACTAAAAAAGTTTCATTGAACTGGAATAGCTGAAACTGTTTTATTATTCTCAATTTTCATTCAGGTTCACAAGTTGAATTTTGAAGTTCACTGAAGAAAGAATTCACAATGTACGCCAAAATTTCCGAATTCAAATAGAGATTTCTTGTAGACTTTCCGATCCAAATTTCGCCTTTTGGCTCATTTTTAGAAGAAATTAATTGAGCTCATAATTAGGAGATTCAAAAGTCGTTTTCAAATTTGGAATTCAAATTTCGAACTCAGGTTCAAAAGGCAGTTCTAAGATTCGAAATAAGAATTAAAAATTCAGATTCAGCTCGAAGCTCAGTTTTTCAAACCAAGATTAAAATTTAAATGTGAGAATTTTACTTAGGATTAAAATTAAAAGCGATCACACATACACCAACCAAAATATAATCACGAATATAAAATTAAATTTAAATTTTTGAGAAACAAAGACGTTATTTTTGTAAAATTTTACAGGATTCTAGTCATGAAATAAATTTTAAATGATAATTTATTTGCCGCAAAAGAACTAGAAGAAACCAAAGCGCTCTAGCTTTGACCTTTCCACCTATCAATTTTCATATCTATCATAATTGCTCTCTAATTAGATTTTCAATTTGCCGATATGCCACAAACTTAGATAAGAATATATCCCAGCGGCGATCAAAATAAGATAACAATGTTAAAAATGGTTTTATCTCATTTAACAAATTAATCTGTTTAGGTTTTTTCAAGTCAATACTTCTTTAATAATTCGTTTAAAATCAATTATTTTATAGAATTTTAAAAAGCAAACTAATAGAAATCATCGATAAGTATTTTAGAAGGAGTCCAAATAATTTCCGGTCTCGGGAAAAGTTGACAAATACCTTCATTTTAAAAATTTTTTGGAATATTTTAAAGTTTTCTCAGAAAAGTGAAGAACTTTCTTAAATAATTTTTAACTTTTTTCAGAAATTGCAGGGCACCAAAGTTGATCGAATATTTTTCTATAAATTCTTTGAATTACCTTAGAAAATGTGAATTTTGTGGACTTGTGTTAGTTTTCAAACAATTTTGAACGTGGAGTTGAGCAAAAGTCACAAAATAAAATTGAGGCTGTAATTGGTTTCTTGAAGAATATTTCATGTTAGCATAAAATTTGTTAATTTTAATGATTTTGTTGTCAAAGTTTTTAGTAATAAAGTGAAGAGTGAATTTGTTTCGATACACTACTCAATTTGAAATTTGAGTTTCAATACAAAAAGTTTATTGAGTTGCAGATCTTAATTGATCATTTAAAATTAGTAGACTGAGTCAATTTGGGGTCAATTTTGAATTTCTCAAATCCTGGGGTCTGAAAAGCTTCGTTTTGGTTCAAAACCGTTTTTTTGCAGAATTTTCAGTATCGGAAAGTGAGGATACGTGATCCCTGGGCAAACTTGATTCCATCGCTATATCTCGAAACAGGAATGTCTTACAGATAACAAATGTTCAAGAAAAAAGTTCCAAAATTTTTGTTCTAAAATGTCAATCGTTAGAGTATGACTTGAATCCCATAATGCCTTTTTTTCGAAGCTTTAGGAAACTGTAAGTTTTTCTAAGAAGAAGTTATCCAAAATGAATGCTTTGGGTTTAACTGATCCCTAGAGTAAAAAATGAAATTTTCTCTCTCTGAATGGATCGTGATCATTGGTTATTATGAAATCACTAATAAATGTCCAAAAAATAAAATTTGTCCAGTAATTATCTGTTAAAAAAGAATAAAATACTGTATTTATCTAAAAACCAAACAATTGCGCCTTTTAGTATGCGATGACTCTAGGGTAGTAGAAAAACCTTCGGAATTCTCTTTATCTGATACTTACAAACTGTGAAATGAGAACTAATATGGCAAACAAAAAGTTAACGGATCTTTAATCTTCGGATTATACTAGATTTTTGCCTAGGCTCAGGGCACCCTGCAGCAAGGATCAAGTCTCCTTTAGTTAAGGATCAAAGTCTCCTGTAACTTAATAAATATCACAACTTTTTAAGCCTCACCAAAATGCTTTTAGCTTATCAACGAGTTCATGTATCGTTTGAAATTTTTAGTTTATAAATTCGAAATTTTACGCTGTAAGAAAATACAAAATACGGTGAGTTGCAAAATTTTCCCAAAAAGATATGATGAATATAAGAAAAGGGGATCAAGTATCTCCCCTTTCCACCTTAACGATTACATGAGTGAACTTGAACTTTCATGTCTGTATGGCAATACTGTAAATTTTGTACTGAAAAATCAATTTCATTTTTTTCTTCTGTGAAGCCAAGCCTGTAAATGGTTTCTGTGAAACTTTATAAATTCTCTTAAAGGGAATTTTCCGCTGAACAACTTTGTCCAAAACCGTTAATTCGTATTTTATTAGGCTTAAAAGTTATTAACTGTTTAAAAGGGGCATGTCAATAGATTCAATTGACATCACTGCTGGGTGCCTAGAGCGGTATTGCATGACTACTTTGCATAAAACCTTCGCTGTGGCCTCAGCTGTGATGTCAATTGAATTTATAGTTTTTCAATGCCAAAAGACATACCCCTGTTCGACAGCTAATAGCTTTTATGCCTAATAAGATACAAAAATACAGATCTCAACAAAATTGTTCAGCGGAAAATTTTCTTTAGAGAATTTATAAATTGGCACAAATACCATTTACTGGCTCGGTTTCACAGAAGAAACAAAACTGATGTTGATGTTTCAGTACAAAATAATTAATTTTCCCATACCAACCTAAAAGTTTAAATTTACTCATGTGTAAACGTTTCTTCAAAAATCTGCAGAAAATCATGGATGAGTAATGAACTAAAACGAAGTTTTGAAGACCCCAGGGTTTGAGAAATTAAGAAACTACCCTAAATCGTTTCAGTCTAATATCTTGTCCATAGAGTGATATAGGACTAAATAACGCCAGAGTCGAGCAAATTTTCTCACATGTATGTTGACACTATTTTTTTAACCCAGGTAATTTCACGTAGCTACGGTAAATTATTTTTCTCGATCTAAAAGTTTTCTTTGGAAAAATCTTAAGGCCCATGGCTTTGATATAACATTTGTACTTGTTCCTAGTTCCGTACCGACGACTCAAAATCTAAAGCGAAATAAATATCAAGCATGCTTATTAGTAAAATTTACTTACATTGAAATTCCTAATTGCAGAAAACTTCAGGTTTCAGCTGTTTAGCTGGGGATGGGAGGGAGGTGTCCTGGCATTCCTACAATAGGTTGTATGAAACTTATAACGAGAGGCCCGACACGCTTCCGGTTTTAAGCAGGTGGCTTAAGCGCCACTTCCGTTTGGAAGACCACCTACCCTTTCTTATCTTGCCCAGCTGATGAGACTCGGTCGCGAGTTCCTTTTGATTCCCGATTTTGGGAAAGAAGCGGAAGGGACTCTAAAAAGGGATCCGTACTTCGACCCCTAAGGGCCGCCCCGAAGTCGAGACAAAACCCGGGAGAAATCCGTGGAAAAGAGAGTTAGCTGTTCGTTACGAAAGCAAGCTAGGGGCGCTAATCATCGGACAAGACCAAACCCCTTACCTGGATCAGAAGAGACAGAAATCGATTGGATTCACGGCCAATCTCCGCAGTAAAGATACAAAATAAATCCCGAACAACGAACAGCGTGTGACTCCCTTCCCAGTTATCCCAATCAGTCGATCATTACAAAAATATTCGCTTTTCCATTACAATAATTGATTTCGTTTTATTGATTTTGATGTGTGTCGTGTAGTGTTTACATCATACTGTTTAGGCCTAAACGATTTTTTCCCTCTTTCTACTTCTACCTAGCAGTGCATATTGGTGGAGACGCTTGGTTTTCGCTAAATCACTTAGCGATTTTGCTTGGGAAAATCATTTGATTTTCATTTAATTTTTCGGTTTTTCCACCGCGTGGGTGGTGAAAAGGCTACTTTCGTCGGCTCGCCAGTCCGAAAAACGTAATTTCTCCGCCAGAAAGTGTGAAAAACACTTTATTTATCCGGCTTAAAAGAGACGGTAAAAGCTGCGAAAACATACCAGGTATAACAATCGCTAAAGAATATGGGTGGGTTTACTATGAGTACTCACTCGAACTGCTAGCTGTTGGCGGGACTTTATGTTTGTCTCGTCGCGTTCAGTCGCTCCTTTGCGGCTACCTATCGCTCTCCCGGCGGATGTTTGCTGGTCGAGGGCTATGCAGGTAGCTAAGACGGGGCGATTAGAACCTTTTTTGTTCGGCCGGTCACCGCATAGCATTTGCGCAGCTATGCAGTGTGGCCCGCTGGAAGCTTGGTCGAATTCGGTTTCGGTTTGGCTGGGTGAAACGTTCGGCGAATGTTGGTACGTCTGTCAGCTGCCAACCCGCTTGCTGTCGGCCCCTCGTGGTGCAAACGGCTGTGGCGCCGCGTTTCAATGTGGCTGGGTGGTGGTGGCGAAACTGGCGGGAGTTGTTGTTGCGGGACCCCGCGGTGGTTCGCGACCGGCCCGGTGTCCTTCCTCTAGGATGGAAGCTGCGGCGGGGTGTGCGTATCTGTGGCTGATGGTTAAACACATGTCGGGGTTGCACATTTTGGCGGTACGGGTTGTAAATTTAGCCCATTCGGGTCTCCACCTACCTATTAGTCAAATGCACCACTTTTTGCACTGCACTTCCCTAAGCTGCCCTTTAGTTTTCCTGACACCGACTAATGCGAAAAAGAGGGTTTTTAGATAAGGGAACCTAGTCTCGGAATCACACACTGAACTTAGTTACCTGTCGAACCTAAGTAAAAGAACACTAATTGATCCTGACTCTACTAATCACCGGACGTAAGTGAGCTTGGAGTCTCAATCGTCCGCTGATCGACCTGATCTAGCTTGACTTCGCAACCGGAACTACCCGATACGAACGAGTCTAATCGCGAAGTCAAACAATTAAATCCCAATTCGCGAATTCTTCGAGTAGTCCTCGTCTTCCCCTTCTGAACCCGAAAATAGAGGCCCAACTTTTGCTCTGCCAAAATAGGTGCACAAAAGCCCCCGAAAGAGGTCATTCACCTGACGCCAAAATAAGAAAGTGGTCGGTGGCCTACAGAAGATAGCATCTAGAGTCACGTGCTTGCCGCCAGAATTGTGTCGGTCACTCAGATGTGTTAATGATTGATGATTGTTCATTTGGGGTGGTGCTTCATATGGTAGTGGGTGTTTGTTTCGTTCTTGTCTTTAATTATTTTAATTACGGCGAAATTTCTATTGGCATATGTATTTGAATATTAATATAAATTATTGTTACATTAAGATAAGGCTTATTTATTTAAGTAATTAAAATGAATGAATTCTTCAATTGGTTTAAGTATATTTAGCAAATTATGAATAAATTGTTTCGATTTGATGTACCCGTTACATCATTCCGTGCTAAAGTTACGAAAAATTTGATTGGCTTGAATCGAAGGTTCAAAGTCAATCAAATTTTTCGTAGGTTCGTTTTTGTCAGTTTGAACTAAGTTATTGATTTTCGGGGTCATATGGATTCAGCGTTAACTTAATAACTCCTCGCTATTTACAGGAGCTCCTAAAAGGGCCTGTCACTGACCATCAACGACGTGAGTCTCCGGTCTCCAGCGAAAATCGCAAAATTAGTTCAAAAAGTGAAAACTAAAACCCACAAACTTATTTACCACCGATGTAAAACTAACAAGAGAAGAAAAAAAAATAAAATGACTAAAAGGAAAATGAAATAGGAAATGAAAAAAAAAATATTTACAACTACTATCTAAAAAAAAACCAGAAAAAGAGAAAAAAACAATAAGTAAGCTTTAGATTCAAAACAAAAATCTTTGCTACTTGCTACAAAAACCGTTTAAAATAAAAAAAAATACTCCAGGAAGTTTACACTAAACTATGAGGAAGGAAAAAAATATTTACAACTATCAACTATTAAAGGAATATGAAATATACAAGATTAAAACAAAAAAGCTGCCTGAAACTATTGATTTGGTGAATGAGAGATGATTTGAACAAAAGCAAAGAAGTTTTCAAAAGGTTGTTTCGATTCCGGTTGACGCCCAGTAGTTGTGGCCACCCCTTCCGTACAAAAAAAACTACCTAAATTTGCTGCATTTATAACCTAAAGTATCACCACTGCTGGCTGAAAACGTCTGGTTGCATTTGCTCCCACACCTGGTTGCACCGATAAAGGAATGTAAATGCTCCCTTTTAAAAACGAACTCCGAGGTTTGAGCAAAATATCCTACCCCTACCTTTGGCGAGAAAACGGATAGTTGAACATTCCTCTTAAACGAAAAAAAAACCGAATTTTCTCCCTGTTTGTTTCCACAAGTAAACCTGTTCCTTTATTCTTACAGGGAGTCCACTCTTAAAAACAGAACTCATTCGAGAATAATTCTCTCCTGAGATTCTGAAGTATCACCTAAATCTACAATTAACTCATTCATAAATCTTATTCCATTCAGCAAACATTCATACATCAGAATCCACCTCCGTGGACTCCGACACGCATTCCGACATTATTCAATCAAACTGGCAACCACAACTTTAAACGTCAAACGAAATCAAAACAAACCCGAAAAAGTTCGACGTGTGGACTGGCTAGTGTGTATCGCTGGTTCCGAAAACCCGTTCGTTCCGGTGCATCTGCGAACCATAACCGGCCGAGGAAGGAGCATCTGTTGTCCGGGAGTGTTCTTCTTACGTGACGAGTATGGTGAAATTGCTGTTTCGTTCCAGCCAACATTGGTCAGGTTTGTTTGTTCACGTTTACTTTCAGATCTCGCTGACGGTTATCCTGGACGAAGCGGCCATCCTCGGTAGGATCCGTGACTGGGCGGACGTAGTCTGGTGGCGTTCCGAAAGAGGGTTCGGACGAAACAGCCACCACGGAGCGGCAACAACGGAACGGCATCAACAGACGGTTACGACGGAGCGGCAACGCGGGGGTGGCAAGGATTTTGTTATTGTATCGAAGCAGGTAAGTATGCAACTTAATGGCTAGTAAACTGCTCTTCAATTTTTTTAGGTGGAAACTACGACGATGTGAAGCACGTCCTCTTCAGCAGCGGTCCTCGGAAAAATTGTAGAGGCTTCGAAAGATGAGTCCCTGGATGATGTTGATTCCGCTTCCAAGATGTCTACGGGATCTGAACTGCTGACCGGGTTTCGCGGGAAATGGCCCTTTCGTCGCCCAAGGCTGAAAAAAGGCTGCCTCCTGGATTCTCTCAAAGGAAACTGTGAGTTTGTTTTTGAGTTTTTTTTAACCTATCCTAAGACTAATTTTAGAAAGTAATGAATAGGAAATTAGGAAACTAACACTACTAATTTTACTATTTACAAATGCGCAATCGGTTCAGCCCGATTTTAAGAGTTTTTCCGTTAGACGAGAGGTTCCTTCCCGCGCTCGAAAGTTGCTCTAGTTACTTTGTGTCCTGGATTCCGGTACCCTCAGCTTAGATAAATTGTGTCTTTCGCGAGTCCATCGAAATTGTTAGTCCCTGTCGGTTTATCGTCGGATAGTCGATGCTACATAGCTGAGGAAAAATTTTAGTCGTCTTTCATTCTGTTGAAAAAAAAACAACTTCTGGAAGAGTTTTCTGTTGTTGACAAACTCTTATTTTGAAACTTGTTTCGGTTCCCTCAGCTCGGATCGAACCCAGTCTTTCCTCGCGAGTCCTTCGAAACTAAAAATATTCCCTGAATCGGTTTTGTTACTGGTCTCTTAAAAGGTGCATAGCTGAAAAAATATCATTATGTTAGGTTTTGTTGTTGTTTGTGTGTAGGCGTTTAAGGTTTGTACTGTGGAACACTCCGAGGCGCTTTCCACTGTCATCCTCAAGTTCGTAGGTGTTTGTTCCAAGTACTTTTCTTATAACCGCCTGCTCGTATTTCGGAGCTAGTTTTTTGCAAAAACCTTTGCCTTTATCTGAAAGGTCGAATGTGTGCTTTAAGACCTTTTCTCCCACTTCGTACTTCGGATAGTTGGTGTTAGAACGGAGATTGTATGTCTTTGCGTGTTTGTCGTAGGCGTGTTTTAAATTTTCTCTCACCTGCTGGAATAGCGAGTCTGTTCTCTCCGCCTGTGATTTCGGATTTGTTTCTGGTGCTTGTTGCATTTCTCTCATCGTGGCGTATTCACTTCCGTCCGAAATCCTGTTCCTACCGAACATGATGAAATATGGACTGTATTTCGTGGAAACGTGAACCGCGTCGCGGATCGCGCTGGCAATAGATTGCAAGTTGTCCGCCCAATGGGAGTGTGCTTTTTTTAACGTTGCTCGAATCGCCGTCACGATCACTCGGTTGACCCTTTCGGTATTGTTTACCTGTGGATGGTACGCTGGCGTGAGCCAGTGTGATACGTTGTAGGTGTCCAGTAATGTTTTGAAGGATTTGGAAATAAATTGTGAGCCGTTGTCAGTTAGCACAATTTCGGGTACTCCAAACAAATGAAAAATGTTGTTTTCGACGAATTCGACTAACGAATGGGCTTTGGCTTCCCTGAACGGTTGTACCATGACAAATTTCGTGAAGACGTCCGTAGCCACCAGAAGGCAGGTGTTGCGGTTTTTCCCTGAGGGTGGTAGAGGACCAATGTAGTCTAACGTAACGAATTGCCAAGGGTGCTCTGCTGGCTTTTGCGATCCCATTGGCGGTGTTATATTCAAGTTGCCTGACTTGCTCACCTGGCAGGTTAAGCATTCTAGGCAGAATTTTTTTACGTCGTTATTCATGTTGGCCCAGTAGAATTTTTCCTTCACTGCGGCGAGAGTTTTCTCGATGCCGAAATGCGCCTTTTCGTGTATAAGCTTGATGATTCCAGTTATTTCCGCGGTTTTAGGGACACATTTCCAATCGAATCTAGGGTCTTGAAGTTTGGACTTGGTCGTTACGTAACGATAGAGAATTCCGTCTATAATTCGGTAGTTTGGGTATCTGCTTGGGTGTAAACGAATTTGTTCCATTAGCTGATCCTGTTCAACGTCTATTGCTGTTATCGAAATACACTCTATTGGTATTGATCTCGAAAGACAGTCGGCGGTAATGTTGGCTTTGCCCTTTCGGTATTCCAGGTCGAAATCATAGGCCTGAATTCTCAATGCCCAACGGAGCAATTTGGCATTACCGGTTTCGGTACCCATATTGAACAGCCATAAAAGGCTCCTAGCGTCCGTTATAACCCGAAATTTCACGCCCTCCACGTAATGGCGGAAATGCTGAATGGCTAATAACACCCCAAGGCATTCTTTCTCCACAGCGGAGTAACGCCTTTGTGTGCGGTTTAGTTTTTTACTAAAATATGAAATAATTCTTGTTGATCCCTCTTGTTCCTGGACAAGTGCTGCCCCTACCGCTCTATCGGACGCATCAGACTCTATAGTGAAGATTTTCGAAAAGTCTGGATTCCCTAGAATCGGTGCCGATGTTAAAACGGATTTAAGCTCCCTGAAAGCTTCTTCAGCTTCTTTCGTCCATGTCATCTTTTTGTGTTCTTTCGAAAGGAGATCGGTGATAGGTGCAGTGATTTTGCTATAATTTTTTATAAATTTTTGGTAAAATCCTGCTAATCCTAAAAGTCGTCTTATGTCCTCTTGATTTTTCGGTTGCGCGTAGTCGAGAATTGGTTGTATGCGAGTAGTGTCTATGGCCACTCCTGACTCGTTCAGCAAGTAACCTAGATATACTACTTGTTTTCTGCAGAATCTAGATTTCTCTAATGAAATTGTTAGTTTCGCGAATCTTAGCCTTTTTGCAACTTCTTCCAACAACTTTAAATGTTCTTCGAACGTACTAGAAGCAATGACTATGTCATCGAGGTAGACGAAGACGTTAGGTTCCAAGTCGAAACCTAATGCCCTCGCCATAAGCCGCTGCATGCTAAAGGATGCGTTTTGGATTCCGAATGGGAGAACCTTGAATCTCCAGACCCCTTCGGGCGTTCGGAAGGCGGTGAAATTCCTACTGCTCTCTTTCAACGGGATTTGGAAGTAGGCATCCTTTAGATCAATCACCGAAAAGAACTTGGCTTTCCCTAGACGGCAGAAGATGTCCTGCATATTCCTCATAGGAAAGGAGTCCTTAACGGTCAACTTGTTAAGCTTCCGAGAGTCAAGGCATACCCTCACCTTCCCGTTCTTTTTTAGGACTGGTCCCAAAGGATTGGTCCACTCGCTAAAACATTCTTCAATAGCATCTAATTTTTTAAACCTTTCCACTTCCGCTTTGATCGCATCCTGCATGTAAGGCGAGCATCGGTACATAGGTGGATTTTTTAGAACTGCCCCCTCTTTTAAAATTATCTCATGCTCTATCAGGTGGGTTTTCCCTAGATTTCCTGTTGATGTTAACTCGAAGTTTTTGATGATACTCGTGAGTCGTTTTCTGTCCTCGAAAGATAGTTCGTGCTCGGTTTCAATTCCCTCTGGATCCGGTGTCGAGTCTGTTGGTCCCTCATAAATCGGTATGTCTAAGGTATCGTCTTCTTCCTGATCCTCTATTTTTGGAAGGTTGTGAATTGGTTCAATCGCAAAGCAAAGTGGTTCTGCCTGTTCCTCTGTAATTTCTAACTCTTCGAGACCGTGTCCTAAGTCGATCATCGGTTTAATTTTGAACGAATCCCAAAAGTCTGCCCCTAGGATCAGTTTCCTGGAGATTTCCGGAACGATAATCGTGGGCACAACTTTTGTGTGGCCTTTGTATGAGAAAGGTATGTTAATGTAGCCCAGACATTTATATTTAGTCCCGTCTGCCGTGGATACTTGATAGTTCGCTGGTTGAACCTTAAGGCCGTATTTTTCTACAAGTTCAACCGAGTTTAAAATACTGATTCCTGCACCCGAGTCCAGGAGAGCTTCAATTTCAGTATCGAAAACTTTTATTTTGATGTGAGGGCATTTTTTTGAATTTATTCTGATATGGTAAATTTGGGAAAAAGGGTCGTAGTTTCTTGGATTGAGATTAGTGGGAACGCTTTTCGGTTGCAGAGTGTTAGCTATCCCCCGCTCACACCCTTCTACTCGTTTCCCTGGATGTTATTGACTGTGCGAGTCTGTGACGTCCTTGGGCATCTCTCACACGTTCTCAATGTTCTTCCCAGATTCCCGCATTGAAAACAAAATATGACTCGCGGCCTCGTACACTGTCTCCAGGTATGGTCCTCGCCTTTACAGTTCCAACAACCCGCGGAATGAGCTGGTCGTTCTTCACTGCGTCCGTTAGGCCTTCGATCTACATACTGTGGACTACTGGTATGATCGTCTACCCGACTGCCTGTAGGCGTATTGAATGGAGTGTTTCTAAAATGTTGCCTTTGATTTTGGGAATTTATATCTTGTTTCGGAGTGTTGTTCTGATGTTGCGGAGTTTGCTGGTTTTTGAAATTTGAACGATTTGGTATATTTTCCCTGTACGTTTGATGTGTTCCGTAAGTAGGTGTTTGTGTAGATGGTCCTCGAATTGCGTTCACCGGTAAGGGATCGCCTGACAGATACTCATAATCATCGTAATCGTCTACTTCAATGTTGTTGACCCATCTACGGTTAGGATGTTCCGATATATGGCTTTGGAGTTGGAGATTAGTGGCGTCTATTCGATGGTTCAAGATCATCAGATGATCTAGATCCTTGACTCGAATAGTCGAAAGTCTGGAAAGATACTGTGGACGCATGTTTTTCCAGATTGTCTCGAATTTTTCCCTCCTCGAGAGTGGTCGGGATAACATCCGTTCCAACTTCTCGATTTCTGAAACGAAAGCCACGAAAGTCTCCCCTCTGAGTTGTTTCCGATCTTGAATTTTATCTTTGATTCCTTTATCCATATTTGGATTACCAAAACGGTGAGTTATTTTCTGTTGGAAAACCTCCCATGTGTTCAGATCGTCCACATAAGTGAAAAACCAGTCTGCTGCTGTGCCTTCCAACAGCATATGGATGTCTCTGAGAACCGACTGCTTTGGAACGCCCTCTCGTTCTGCTAGTTTATTAATTTTGTATAAGAAATTTTCGACTGACATCGCTTTCGCATCTCCGTTGAAACGAAGCTTCCACTTTTCGACCCTACCAATATGTTCTCGGCGGTATCTGTAAGCGGAGTAGGCATGCTCGTCTCTGAGCAAAGCGGATCCTGACGACTCTAAACTACGTCTGGTTTGTTGGAAAGGAGTTCGGTAGTTTCTAGCGCTGTTCCTATCCAAAGAACTGTCTGACGATTGACTTCTGACCCCCGGTCTGTTCAGTGGCCTTTTATGTACCCCAAAAGTTTCACTTTCGGAATCTGACCCTGACCCATGATTTGGTTGGCGGGTTTTATGTGCGCTTCGATAAGCTTTCTCTGCATTTGCTTTGTACAAATGAGAAATAAGCTCGTCTTTGTCCTCAAGACTTTTCTTTAAGGAGTGTACTTCCCGCTCGAATGATTCTTGCAGTTTCCTGCTATTTACCTGCCACATCTGGTCAAATTCTTGACGTGTTAGTATTTCCCCTCCTGGTTGCTCTATGAGTTTTTTCTTGGTACCTGTTCTGGTGTTGATGTGATCTTTTGGTCCTAAGTCATGGTGCTGTTTGAGTTCCCAAGGATGCTCAACCTGATGTTGTTCCCGAGGCCTCCACGCTTTCGTCATCGATTCTTTATTAAGTGGACCTGTTGCCCCCTCGGTTTC
The DNA here is from genome assembly GCF_029784155.1 of Uranotaenia lowii. Taxonomy (NCBI): domain Eukaryota; kingdom Metazoa; phylum Arthropoda; class Insecta; order Diptera; family Culicidae; genus Uranotaenia; species Uranotaenia lowii. The sequence goes on from NC_073691.1 coordinate 175,261,171, forward strand.
CTCCTGCCCTTTCTCTTGTTCTTTTTCTACGGAGTTGCTTCCTAATCTGTAAACGGATATCAATTTCTCTATTTTGTCCAAAAGACTAGATTTCATTGAATCCTGTTCCTCGTTCAGAGTAACTGAACGATTCACTCTCATCCAATAATGTAGGACCCTTGATTCATATTTAGCTTCGACTTTCTTGTCTAAAGATTTTTTTAGATTTTCAATCCTCCCCTCTATGTGGGGTGCCTCATCGGTAATATTTACCCCAGAAGCGTAGTCTGCTTTTTCTTTTTTATCATCATGGAATAATTTTCGCAAACGCCTTTGCTTGCCGCACAAATCTAATCTCATCACCGACTCTGCTTGATTCCTAATGACTAATTCATAGTTTACTTCTTCCTCGTTTAGATCTTCCGGTCTTGGGAAATAACGGATCATCTTCAAAAGGTTTTCGGAACAACCGTTCCGGTGACGTATGCGGATCGAGAAATGTTAGGACGAGAGATATTACGGCGGAAATTATTAAATGAAGGCGAAACAATTTATGAGAACTAATGGATATTTTAAACCAATATAATTAAATATGAATTCAAATTGTAATTCAAAGAAAATGTTTTTAATAATCGGGTAAAAAAAAATTAAGTAAATAAAAAAACGAACTTATGGCGAAAAAAAAAATGTATAAGAGTTTCGACTACTATGTGTATAATTATAAACAAAAAAAGAGAATAAATTATATATGGTGAGAAAAGAAATACAAATTAATTTTAGGCCTTATCTAGCAATAACAATATAAAATGGTTTCAATATGTATTTTTACGAACGAAATAATAAAATTTTTAATAACCCAAATGAATGCAAAATTTTTCAATGCAATAGCAATATCCGAACAATCTTTTTTGAAGCAACCCAGTTTCTATAAAGAGGGTAAATGCGGCGATTCACGACTACTTGAAGATACTTTACAAATGTATTTTGATTCCAATATTACGTGACTTCAAATTCAAAAAATGCCTTTTATCGTTGGGCGCCAAATATAACGAGAGGCCCGACACGCTTCCGGTTTTAAGCAGGTGGCTTAAGCGCCACTTCCGTTTGGAAGACCACCTACCCTTTCTTATCTTGCCCAGCTGATGAGACTCGGTCGCGAGTTCCTTTTGATTCCCGATTTTGGGAAAGAAGCGGAAGGGACTCTAAAAAGGGATCCGTACTTCGACCCCTAAGGGCCGCCCCGAAGTCGAGACAAAACCCGGGAGAAATCCGTGGAAAAGAGAGTTAGCTGTTCGTTACGAAAGCAAGCTAGGGGCGCTAATCATCGGACAAGACCAAACCCCTTACCTGGATCAGAAGAGACAGAAATCGATTGGATTCACGGCCAATCTCCGCAGTAAAGATACAAAATAAATCCCGAACAACGAACAGCGTGTGACTCCCTTCCCAGTTATCCCAATCAGTCGATCATTACAAAAATATTCGCTTTTCCATTACAATAATTGATTTCGTTTTATTGATTTTGATGTGTGTCGTGTAGTGTTTACATCATACTGTTTAGGCCTAAACGATTTTTTCCCTCTTTCTACTTCTACCTAGCAGTGCATATTGGTGGAGACGCTTGGTTTTCGCTAAATCACTTAGCGATTTTGCTTGGGAAAATCATTTGATTTTCATTTAATTTTTCGGTTTTTCCACCGCGTGGGTGGTGAAAAGGCTACTTTCGTCGGCTCGCCAGTCCGAAAAACGTAATTTCTCCGCCAGAAAGTGTGAAAAACACTTTATTTATCCGGCTTAAAAGAGACGGTAAAAGCTGCGAAAACATACCAGGTATAACAATCGCTAAAGAATATGGGTGGGTTTACTATGAGTACTCACTCGAACTGCTAGCTGTTGGCGGGACTTTATGTTTGTCTCGTCGCGTTCAGTCGCTCCTTTGCGGCTACCTATCGCTCTCCCGGCGGATGTTTGCTGGTCGAGGGCTATGCAGGTAGCTAAGACGGGGCGATTAGAACCTTTTTTGTTCGGCCGGTCACCGCATAGCATTTGCGCAGCTATGCAGTGTGGCCCGCTGGAAGCTTGGTCGAATTCGGTTTCGGTTTGGCTGGGTGAAACGTTCGGCGAATGTTGGTACGTCTGTCAGCTGCCAACCCGCTTGCTGTCGGCCCCTCGTGGTGCAAACGGCTGTGGCGCCGCGTTTCAATGTGGCTGGGTGGTGGTGGCGAAACTGGCGGGAGTTGTTGTTGCGGGACCCCGCGGTGGTTCGCGACCGGCCCGGTGTCCTTCCTCTAGGATGGAAGCTGCGGCGGGTGTGCGTATCTGTGGCTGATGGTTAAACACATGTCGGGGTTGCACATTTTGGCGGTACGGGTTGTAAATTTAGCCCATTCGGGTCTCCACCTACCTATTAGTCAAATGCACCACTTTTTGCACTGCACTTCCCTAAGCTGCCCTTTAGTTTTCCTGACACCGACTAATGCGAAAAAGAGGGTTTTTAGATAAGGGAACCTAGTCTCGGAATCACACACTGAACTTAGTTACCTGTCGAACCTAAGTAAAAGAACACTAATTGATCCTGACTCTACTAATCACCGGACGTAAGTGAGCTTGGAGTCTCAATCGTCCGCTGATCGACCTGATCTAGCTTGACTTCGCAACCGGAACTACCCGATACGAACGAGTCTAATCGCGAAGTCAAACAATTAAATCCCAATTCGCGAATTCTTCGAGTAGTCCTCGTCTTCCCCTTCTGAACCCGAAAATAGAGGCCCAACTTTTGCTCTGCCAAAATAGGTGCACAAAAGCCCCCGAAAGAGGTCATTCACCTGACGCCAAAATAAGAAAGTGGTCGGTGGCCTACAGAAGATAGCATCTAGAGTCACGTGCTTGCCGCCAGAATTGTGTCGGTCACTCAGATGTGTTAATGATTGATGATTGTTCATTTGGGGTGGTGCTTCATATGGTAGTGGGTGTTTGTTTCGTTCTTGTCTTTAATTATTTTAATTACGGCGAAATTTCTATTGGCATATGTATTTGAATATTAATATAAATTATTGTTACATTAAGATAAGGCTTATTTATTTAAGTAATTAAAATGAATGAATTCTTCAATTGGTTTAAGTATATTTAGCAAATTATGAATAAATTGTTTCGATTTGATGTACCCGTTACAAACTCAATTCCCAGGAAGGGGGAAAACGGCGCAGAGAAACTGAGATATTCTCTCCAAATCCCAGTGACTTGGACTGACCATCAGCACCACTTTTTGGATCGGTATCAACTTCATGAATGTTTTGGCCCCGTTAGCATTGATACGTTGCTGTAGAAAAAACAAAGAAAAACACAAAAATAATGCTTTAAATAATTTTCAATGAATAAATAAATTTTTATGCACATTCCAAAATATTGTGCATATTTTGTTGCAAACGAAGCTGACCAGCGATCTTTTCGAAGTTTTCTCATCCGTATTTAATATCAAATGATGTTTGCGAAATATCCAATTGGCGTAGCAACGTGTTGTCTTGTTTATACTTGGGTCGTAGAAAATATTTAAAATGAATACAAAAGGCTAAATCAAAACTATTCAAGACCTCTGAAGCCTGATCAGGTAATTCAAGAAATAAAGGGCAAAAAGGGTCCGTTATTTCATAGAAGGAAGAGTGAAGGCAGAATGGTGTGGATTAAACATCTTTCTCTTCCGATTCAAATCACTAGGAAAAAAAAAATAGAATTTGAGGGAATACCTATCATTCGCAGCGGGAAATTCCATAACATTTCTTCCGGTCAGATTAGGGCTCAGAGCTGCAGCCTTCGAATGACTCCACCAAGCTCGTTTCTTTCCTTCCTGGCAATCCTAAATAAAATGATATTATTCACAACAGTACATTCAATTAAATAGATATAAATTTTACCTGGTTATTTTATGATGGTGAGAGAGACGTGAGCGTGATTATGATGTTGAAGATGTTGACACTTCCCGAACTGGAAAAACGGCACAAATCGCTTCTGAAACCCCCAGATTAACTTCCGCTGGAGCTCCTATCGCTGGAACTGGAATCCGAAAAGCTGCCGCTAGTCATCTCAGTCTTAATCTAGTCATCGGTCTTTTGAGCAGACAGCGCTCAGTTCCGACGATCCAATTGATAGCCAATCCAACCGTAAAGGGAATACAAAAAAGAACAAAGAAAATATGAGTGATCTTAGCGATTTTATTGCTAATAAATAAAAACACAAATGGTGGCTTCGATTTAACCGTTCGAATATTCTGTCTAGGATTACGGTTTATTTATCCCTTAGAGCAAGTTCACTGGTCTTGGGAAAATGTGGTAGACATTTTGACACTTACGGCACATTTTGAAAATTTTGCCATACAAAAACATTTTCAAGATCTGTGGCCTTCTAGTTTTTTTACAACACGTGTTGGATTTTCGCATGCTGTGATGCAAAAATAGCAATATTTTATCACATACGGCTGAAATAGAAACAGTGTTGTAAAAAAATACATCACCGCAAGATCTTGAAAACAGTTTTGCATGGTAAAATTTTAATAATGTCAAAATTTCTACCACTTTTTCCTAACACCAGTGAGCTTGCTCTTAAGAGTAAACGGTTAGATATCAAAAACTTTTGGAAAAATACTAATTTGCAGCATATTATCAGCGAACTATTAGTTTACACGAGGACGGGAAAAAATAAATGGAAGTTGTCGCATTTTTTCGTTTTGCCCTTGCTTTACAAAAAAAAAAGTCGATGGAAGTCAAACCGAAAATGTACCAAATTCTAACCGCATTTGTTGCTCTTCTTGTAGGAAATTGTTTGTCTGTCGCTTTTATTTTTTTTCAAGTGTTCCAGTCATCACCCCTCGGAGGTAAGCTTTGATTGTTTGAAAATTTGGAAAAGATGCTTTAAATATAATATTCGAGATCAGGACGTCAAAATATTCCAGAATTTGTGATGAAAATAAGATTACAAAAATGTTATAAAATGTTCCTATGATATTTATGTGGAGTACCAGTTATTTTTCCAAATTTGTACTCACCCGTCCTTCTTTTTCCCATCGAAAGTCCTACTTTGCTGTATTTCATTCTGGTAAGCCTACGCGTAAGGAGCCCCCTATCTCAGTTAGCATGCGACCAAAGCATCCACCGGGGTTGGGAACCCGATCTTCGCTAAGGTTTTTCGCACCCCAGCCAGCACCACGGGGAGGTTGAGAATCGGAGTTGTAAGATAAGAGGTGATATGACCACTACCCGAAGGTTGGGTGTATGGGGTCTCGAGTTGCACATTATCTACCATTCGCCAGCCATTTTTGTAACATAAACTATGTTACAAGGGAAAACAGCGCCACTACCCAAATCAGTCCAGTAGTCAACCAATCGATCAATCCTCCTTAAAAAGGTCTGCCTCTTCTTGGCTGCCAGGCTGGCTCTGCAAAAAAAAAAGTAAATGAATAATGAAAACTACACGGACTGCAAAAGTTCGTACCAAGAAGAAGTTGTGGATTACGAGGGACCGATCAACAGTTTCTGGACAGACTCGGCTCCTCCTATCACTCAATATAACACCCGCTCGGCTGAAGTTGTGCTCGCTGTTAAAGCTCGAAGCGGGTATTGTGAGGATACGTTTTGCTAGGGAGGCCAGTGTCGGAAAAAGGCAGGCATGTTGCTTCCACCAAGCCAACAGTGTTTCGGGTGCGTCGTCAATCCTTTGACGGGTTTCCAGGTACAGTTTCAGCTCTTCCTCAGGCGCAAGATAAACACTACTGCTACTACATTCATCCCACAGCCCAAACCGACTTCTTTTAGAAGTGGGAGAGTTAGGCTCCGACTCCGACTCTGGCACCGGCTCCGACTCCGGCTCCGACTCCGGCTCCGGCTCCGGCTCCGGCTCTGAAAAGAATGCAAAAATAGGAGGTACGTTTTGTGATTTAGTAGACTATAATATTTCAATTGCACTGCGGCGAGGTAAATTCTAAGGTAGAAATTTTAAGACTTTGTGAAATATTTAGCTGCACCCACAAACCAGACTCTACTCCAATAATGAACTTCCTTGGATGTGGAATTATCGGTATAGGATTATGAATATGAATAATTATTTTAGTTGGTCTTACCTTCAGAGCGACGGATATCTTCCATCCTTGAAAGGACCAAGGAATGTGCATGTTGCCTCTCTTGGGGTTCACATCTGACCAATGATCGAATGTTCGGACAAAGTACAGCGCCGATGTAGTGTTCTTCGCGGAGAAGTAGCCTCTCTTTCAGTCGTCGTGTGGCCTCTTCCTTGACAGCAGAGATTTCCTGAAAATTAAAAAAAACAATAGTGTTGAAATTTTTTATTGTAATTTTTGAGATTAAAGTTATCATGCACACCTCGTTGTCGCCTTCCATCGGTTGACATTTTTCCAGAAGATCGTAGAACTTCACCACGACGAACTGAATGGTTGGAACCATCTTGGCTTGAATATTCCCGGAAACCTCCTTGAATTCAACCAAGACTTGAACTAATGCTTCCATTAGTTGTTCGTCCCAACCATCCAACATCTGCTGCTCACCGTTCTGGCGAAGAACATCCGCAATCGGTGGAAAAACGTCGACGACATCCAGTAGCATATCCACATCTGAATCCCAGCGGACTTCGATCTTAGCTTTCGCAGTTGGAGGCAACAAACTGGAAAAGCCTGTCCGGTTCAAGTAGGCCACAGCGTTTCTCGCTACTTGCAGGCATGCCAAGATCGATGGAGCATGGTCTCTCAAAAAATTGCCATCTAATGCATGGATCAAAACTGAGGCCAGATTATTGGCCATGCAGGACAAACGGTTTCGATCGGCAAATGCATCGGCAATGTTTGAGCGCTGGTCCGTTACGTGGGTCACATCGGCAATGTCCTCTTGAGAAATCTGGAGTTTTTCAAGTGCGGCATTTGAAAAACTCCTAACATTGGCCGCGGTTTCGGATTGGTCCGCTGGGAAGTTAGTCGTGAATAGTACCAGCGATTTGAGCTCGAACTCATCCGTGATGTATAGGGCTGTAGTTGTGAGGTACGCTGTTCCCGAATACTGATCCGACCACAGATCAGCATCGAAAGCACAGCGTTTTGCTCGCAAAGCCTCCTTCACTTCTGGCAACTGTTCGGCTCTGACCTTCTCAGCAACCTTGCACCGTTTCCTCGAAACGCTCGATGGGTCTGGCAGGACACTTTCGACGTCCACATTCCCATACCTCGCACCAACTTGGATGAGCTGCTGCGCCAAGTTCTTGAAACCTGGTCCATTTAGCGCGCTAAATGAACACAGATCCAAGGCTTCCCATTTCACGAAAGCGTCCGTGATCTGGTCCTTGACGCGCTGTGGTACGTCTCTGGGACGTGAGGTTCGGGTTCCTCTGGTTCGAGTTGGTGCCTGTCGCGGTGGTGCTGGAGCAGGTGTAGCTGGTTGGCCACTTGACTCGCCTTCCGGAGTTCTCTCGACTCCCCCTTCTACTCCAGGCTCGCCTCCAGAAGCTGGAGCGTTGGAAGAAGAGTTGGCCTCGCCTGCCCTGCAACTGACGTAGTGGCGATTAAGGTTCGACGTGCTGTTTCCCCTGCCGAACCGGAAAAGCGTTTGGCAGTTCACGCACTGCACAAACCCGACACTCTCCCTCGTGGTGCTTAAACACACGATCCTAAAAATCGTCCATGCTCCGCATGATCGGACCCCTTCCTTTGCGCATAGGATGTACTCTCCTGAGCACACCCGAGAGCGAACCGTAGCGATGTCAAGGACGGAGTTTGCCATTTTAGGTGGGTTGGTGGTTTGAGTGAAACGCTAAGTAGAAAGAGAGATTTGTTTTTGGTAAACTCAACTAATAAATTCAAATTATGAAAATAATGTTTCTAACTTTGTTTTCTGGATCATCAATAATAATTTTTTCATTGTGTAAAAAAGATGGTTCAATATTAAAATTTAACAAATTAAGATGTTCTTAAACATCTTTAATAAATATAAACATAAAGTTTGATATTTAACCATACCCAAAAATGAACAAATTGGTGTTACTAAGAAAAAAATATAACTGAGAAAAATACAGAGATATACATACATTGGATTGAGATGAAAATTTGCACACGGGAGATTTAAGGAACGAGAAATTGATTCCAATCATAAATTTTTGAGGCAGGGGTCGTCCATATTACCTAATCACTGTTTTAGCGATATTTACGTTTTTGGCTTTCTTACAGAAAGGCATAGCGAACGGTCAGTTGGGGATATCACTATTTAAGCGTCAAAGACCCCACTTTATATATACAAATCGACTCAGCTCGACGAGTTACGATGATGTCCGTGAATTTGTATGTTCCATTGAAACGTTCTTACCACATTAACTCCTATTCCAGGTATCACGATTTTGATGAATTTAGTATCAAAAAATTCGATTTTTTTTCCTGTAGGTCATATCGCAAAACCAAAAAAAAAAAACAAAATTGTTTAAAATTTGTCTATTTCATAGTAAATATCATGCTTATGTCGGCTCCAAAAAAAGAAGCCATTTGCTCAGCAGCAGTAGCCAGCAATCGCTAAATTAATTATGGGGCCGATCGAAAATTTGACAAAAAATTCATACATCAGCACAGAATCGATCCCACGCCATCTAACATGAGAGTTGAGGAGGTTAACCCCTTGACCACTAGTGAGCGTCGAGAAATGAGACTCTCAAACTTAAACAGTTTGAAATATTTTTATAGTAAATGAACTCCTTGAATGTCAGTTCGCTTATTCTCTAAAAAACGCACTGGCCTCCTTTTTTAATATTGAGTTTAGTAATTTTTGCTATCGATTTTCTTTAATTTTAATCTTTTTTTAGATTAATAATATATAATTAAGAAATAAGGAATCCATTATTGTGTCATTTATTTCCAAAGATAATTGACACTCTGTAAGAAAGCCTCCAATCCACTGATAAGTGTATTAAATCGGGTTTTTTTTTAATGGAAATGGATGAAAATTGACACAGAGAAGTTTTCAGGGAGGGATAATCGATTTCAGGTATCAAATTTTGTGTAAGGGGTCTGCAAAAGGGGTCGTCCATATTACCTCATCACTGTTCATTGTTTATTTTGCAATATCGACGTTATTAAATTGAGATGAAGAATTGGCACACGGGAGTTTTTAGAAACGAACAATTGGTTCCAATTATACAACTTCAGGGAAGGGGTCGTCAATATAATCTGTTCCCTGTTTTTAAATTGCATTAAGATGAAAATCGGCACACGGAAGTTTAGGAATCAAATTTGCACATGAGTGTTTTGGAGGATGGACATTTGATTCCAGGTATCAGATTTTGTGCAAGGGGTTGGCAAAAGGGGTCGTCCATATTGAATGTTCACTGCTTTTGTGATACTGACGTTATTCTTAATTGCATTTCAATGAAAATTCACGCATGCGGCTTTTACAAGCCGGGCAGCCTTATTCAGGTGTCAAATTTTGTATATCGAGCCGGTCAAAGGGGTCGTCCATATTCCCTAATCACTGTTTTTGCGATTTTGACAATATTATTTACTAGATTTAGATAAAAATTGTAACCCAGGAATTTTAAGCGACGTTCAATTGATTTCGGGTTTCAAATTTGGTGTAAAGGGTCAGCAAAAGGTGTTGTCCATATTTACTGTTTATGGTTTTAAGATATTGACATTTTTATGCATCGGATTGGGATTTAAAATACCACATCAGGATTTTAAGAGACGGAGAATTAAATGGATGTAAAAATAAGCACACGGGGTTTATTTTTAGGTAAGACGTATCGATCCGTATAGTGGAATTATGAGTTAGAAGTCAATGCATAGGATCAAGAGAGCGCCGATGTGGTCTAGCGGATAGACTGGCGCGAGTCTGGTTTTGGTATGCCAGGCCTACTGGGTTCGATTCCCGGTAACGGCAAGAAAACTTTTAGGTTAGAATCCCATAAGTAGCCGACAGGTAAGATGTGTTTCCTCTTATAACTGACTATATGATAAGAATGTTCAATCAGTTGCCAGCTGGCCAGGTATATACACGGATGTCGGAGTACCTGCAAGTGAACTAGCCCACCTGATTGACTTGATCTTCCAAAATAAACTTACATCAACACAATAAATTCACTTCATAACAGTTCATACGAAGCCATGGGGTCCGGATACGGTGTACGCATTGCATTGGAAATTTGTCGAACTTAATAATCTAAAGAATGCATGTGAGCACATAATTAGGCAGGAACTACGGTGAATCCGTGCACCCATGGTGGATAACAAACAAACATACATACATACATACATACATACTTACAGAAGTCAATGCATACGATCGATGAGAAATATTTGTGCACAGTTATTGAGAATTGTTGGTATAGATTTTCGGATAGTCATGTAACGAAAAAGCGTCATTTTCATGAACCAGCTTAAGTTTTCGCGACATTTTCGTTGAATTTAAACGGTAAACGTTCGAATTGGAGAATGGGTTTTGGAAAGAAACTGATACGTTGTTAATGTGATGGTTTTCTATTTTTTTTTAAAAAGAATGCTCTTACTGAAAAGTTATTGTTTATTCAGTGTAAGGTATATCATGAAGGGTGATACGGTCAAAATTTTGTCAAGGGAAAACGCGTGTAAATTGGTGAAATCCTTTATTTAAAAAATCAAATTAAATTTCTTTTTCAAGTTTAATTAGTATAAAATTCAGGAAAAATATTCAGGTAGGCTTCCGCTTTTCCAAATCCGAATTGCCGGGCCTAACGCTTCACCCCTGCCATCAGATTTTGTACAGCCACCTTATCCACCTTCTTCGCCGCAAAAAGCCAGTTTGTCTTGAACTGCTGCTCGTCCTTACCAGTTTTTTGGTCTTCTTTAGGTTCCGCATGACAATAGCCCAGTATTTCTCAATTGGGCGGAGCTCTGGCGTATTGGGAGGGTTCTTGTCCTTGGGAACCACCTGCACGTTGTTGGCGGCGTACCACTCCATGACCTTTTTACCGTAATGGCAAGATGCCAAATCCAGCCAAAACAGTACGGAACAACCGTGTTTCTTCAGGAAAAGCAGCAGACGTTTATTCAAACACTCTTTCACGTAAATTTCTTAGTTGACAGTCCCGGAAGCTATAAAAATGCTGCTTTTCAAGCCACAGGTACAGATGGCTTGCCAAACCAGATATTTCTTCGTGAACTTTGACACTTTTATGTGCTTGAAAATATCTGCTACCTTTCTCCTTCCTTTTGCCGTATAAAACTCCTGTCCCGGATGCTGCTTGTAGTCGGCTTTGACGTAGGTTTCGTCGTCCATTACCACGCAGTCAAACTTCGTCAACATCGTCGTGTACAGCCTCCGGGATCGCGTCGATAGTGTAAGTCGATAGTCCGGCTCGTTTTTTGGCTCGATGCACGGTTGTAGACGATACACCCAGCTTATTTGTCGGCATCTCGGAGAGAGAGGTTAGGGTTTCGCTTGAAACTAACGGCAACTCTCTTTGTCGTCTCAGCGGCTTCCGATTTTCGATTTCCCCCTGATCCAGACTTCCTGGCTGTCGACAAACGTTCCCCAAACAGTTTAATTACATTTGTAACGATTTATTTGGCGACTTTTAGCGATTTTGCCAGCTTTGCGTGCGAGTAGCTCGGATTTGCGAGCAAAATTTTGAAACGCTGCTATTCTTCTTTGGACACACACACACACACACACACACACACACACACACACACACACACACACACACACACACACACACACACACACACACACACACACACACACACACACACACACACACAACACACGCGCGCACACACACACACACACACACACACACACACACACACACACACACACACACACACACACACACACACACACACACACACACACACACACACACACACACACACACACACACACACACACACACACACACACACACACACACACACACACACACACACACACACATACACACACACATACACACACACACACATGCACACACACACACACACACACACACACACACACACACACACACACACACACACACACACACACACACACACACACACACACACACACACATACACACACACATACATACACACACACACACACACACACACACACACACACACACACACACACACACACCTTCAAAATGAGGAGTGTTCAGGTTTTTTAAATGCAAAATTGAAAGAAATACGTTAAGTTGATATTGACCAAATTTTGACCGTATCACCCTTTACTTTGTTTGAAAAGCATAATCTTATTTTATCACATTTTTGTAATTGCTGGCGAAACGAAGCTCGTCAGTTTGTTTAGGAATTCAAAGTAATTTAGTTTCTATCGTTACAAGAAACATATGAAATATAATAATAAAATGTTTAATAACCTGTAGATAAACTTTTTTTTTTGTTTCGATTATAGTCGTTTTACCATCTTTATGGCATTCGCGACTTTATATCAACGTTGCAGTTGGCGGACAGTTATTGAAAAACTTATCCGGTACAACTGTGTTCGATGTTTTCTCTTGGGCTCGAACTCGTGGATATCGGCTCAGGAAGCAACTGTCTTGCCAACTGAGCTATATCACAAGCCACTGTTGATAAACGTTTACTCAGAAAGCAACTAATTTCTTTATAAAAATTGCTGAAAACGATTTTTTGCAGCAAAATGAATCGCTTCCAGTTCACAAAGTATGTTTTCTTCAGAGGAGGATAGAATCATACTTACCACATCGGAAAAACATCGATTATGTGCTTGTGCATAACTGTCCCGTTAGGGCAAAAATTATTGCTTCTAGGAAAAATCCCAAGGTTTCAGAAAAGTTTCTTCTCCTCCTTCCTCTTTTTCGTCTTCACACGTTAGGCCGGCAAACAATCTGCCTGTTCGCGGTAAACCTTGGCCTACATTGGAATCACAACTTGGTAATGCTCGAAGTGATTTTAATGTTACCTGCGCTGATTCTGCGCCACATACCTACTCGTTATTTAACGTTCTCAAAGGTGGTTGAAAATGGGTTGCCTTCTTCAGGTTTATCAAATCAAAATAGGAAAAAACCAAGTCTTTACGTTCATGCGAAGGCTTGGGAAAGTCTCCAAAATTCAAATTCAAATACTTGTAATTCTCCTTCATTTTCTGATCCTAACAATTTTGTTGATTTGGGTGAGATTACTGAGGAAAAATTAAAATTTTTTCATCAAAATTTAATGGAAATGGTCCAACTTATGTTGAAAGCAAATTCAATGTTTGAAGCTTTTCAAACTTCTTTTAATTATGCTAACAAAATTATTATGACTTTACGGTGTTTAAATATTATGAATTGGAACGCCAGATCTTTGCTGTCTAACCAAGATGACATAGAAAACATACATATTGCTGCCACCACTGAAACTTTTTTAAAGCCGGACAATAACTTGAAAAGCAATGCTTTCTTTAAAATTTTGCAAAATGATCGACTTGATCGACAAGGTGGGGGTGAAGCTATTGTCATCAATAGTCGTCTCAAATTTAGACTTCTTCCTTATTTCAATACAAAAGTCTTAGAAACAATTGGAATTGAATTAGAAACTTCTATGGGAAAAATTATAATTGTTGCCGCATACTAGCGGTGAACAGAAAAATAAAATCTAAATTTTTTATTATTGGTGACTTTAATGCAAAACACCGATCTTGGAATAATATTTCATCAAATTCGAATATTTTACTAAATGACTGCTCTGGAGGTTATTACACTGTTGAATATCCTAATGGGCATACTTGTTTTTCTTCAATTAGAAATCCTTCCACAATTGATTTGGTTCTAACGGATTTAGGCGAGCATTGCAGTCAATTAGTTACTCATGCGGACCTCGATTCAGACCACCTTCCAGTAACTTTTTCTTTATCCCAAAGTCCCATTGAAAACCCTTTAAAATCAACTTTTAACTTTCAAAAAGCTGACTGGGAGCGGTATAGGAATTTTATTGAACGTAATTTAGATGTGAACGTTCCACTGAATTCAATGGAAGATATAGATTTGGCTGTAGAAAATTTGACATTTTCAATAGTCAATGCTAAAGCCGCTTCAATACCCAAAGTTAACCCTAAAACCCTCTTCAAAGCCATTTTGGAAATTAACTAAAATTCTGAAAAAGACTCCGAGGCCAATTCCTACTTTGAAAGATGGAGATAAACTTCTTTTAACTAACGCAGAAAAAGCTCAAAAATTTGCCCAACAGTTTGAGTCTGCTCATGATTTTAATTTAAACGTTGTAAGTCCAATTGATTCTCAAATTTCCCTACAATTTGATGATATTCTTTCAAAACAAAATGTCTTTGAAAGTTCTTGTGAAACAAATATTGATGAACTTAAATTGATTTTCAAAAAATTTAAAAATATGAAAGCTCCGGGGGAAGATAGGATTTCCTATATTCTTATTAAAAAGTTGCCTGAAAGCACTTTAAATTTTAAATTCAAAAATCATCAATAAATGTTTTCACTTGGCTTATTTTCCCAATAAATGGAAAAATGCCAAGGTAACTCCAATTTTGAAACCTGGAAAAAGTGCTTCAGAGCCTTCAAGTTATCGACCTATTAGTTTGCTTCCTTTCTTAAGTAAACTATTTGGGAGAGTTATTTTGAATAGAATGATGATCCACATTAATCAGAATTCTATTTTCCCTGATGAACAATTTGGTTTTCGTCATGAACATTCTACTACACATCAACTTTTGAGTGTAACTCTTATGATTAACGCTAGCAAATCTGAAGGTTATTCAACTGGTGTTGCTCTTCTAGATATTGAAAAAGCTTTTGACAGCGTTTGGCACAAAGGTTTAGTAGCTTAATTAGCTCGATTTGATTTTCCTGTATATCTCACCAAAATTATTCAAAATTACTTTACTAGCCGAACTTTGCAAGCAAGCTATCAAAATTCATGATCTGCATGGAAACCCATTAGAGCTGGTGACCCTCAGGACAGTATACTTGGGCCAATTTTATATAATTTTTAACTTGTGATCTTCCTGATGTTTTAGAAGGAAAAGGCAGAAGATTATTTGCTGACGACACTTTGATTTCAGCCAAAGGTAGGAATTTTCGGGTGGTACGCAGTAGATTGCAACAAAATTTAAATTCCTTTTTTAATTACTTGAAAATGTGGAAAATTTCTCCTAACGCTTCCAAAACTCAATTTATTTTGTTTCCGCATAAGCCAAGAGCTGAATATTTAAAACCTAATGAAAATCATTTTATAACTTTCAATGGGGTTTCATTAGAATGGTCTGATCACGTGAAGTACTTGGGACTCACACTTGATCGAAATCTTACTTTTAAAAATCACATTGAAGATATTCAATCTAAATGTAATAAATACACTAAATCTCTTTATTCTCTCATCAACAGGAAATCCCGACTTTGCCTGAAGAATAACAAGCAGGTGTGCCGGCCTGCGATAATGTATGCAGTTCCGATTTGGTCTAGCTGCTGCGCGACGAGGAAAAAAGCCATCCAGAGGATTCAGAACAAGGTTCTGAAAATGATTTTGCGGCTTCCACCTTGGCACAGCACCGAAGATCTTCATCGGATTGCGGGCATTGAATCGATCGAAGAGATGGCCAACAAAATCATCTCTTACTTCAGAGGAAAATCAATGCAGTCTTCCATCGCAGAGATTTGCAAGTTTTGAAAGCTGAAAATTGCGTGTTTTTTCTGAAAAAAAAATCAAATGTTACAATGCCGTTGAAAATTTAGGTTTTCTTGAATGATTCATTTTTTCGATAACTGCGAATAAATTTAACTTCTGTTCTAAAAGTTTGATGCTGTGGAAAATTAATCCCAAAATCACTAGACAAACGGATTTTTATCCGCAAACATCTGTACGCAGTAAGTCGATACACTACACCTTATATCTTAAAACACGAATTAAATTTAATTATTCGGAAAACAGATCAAAAGACAGCTATACACGAGCAACCAAGTCGACACTCACAAGAAAACGGCATCGTTTCGGTAAGAAAGCATAAATTATAATCAGCAGAACTAACTAAATAAACACTATTTTAGTCCCTGAAGAAGATCCAATAAGGATCGAAACGTTGGAAACGTTAATCAATACGTCGTTTTTGCTAAAAACAAGACTGCAAGCCGAAAAAACTCCCCGAAAAAACATATTTCCAGTCGAATTTTTCTACCACAAAAAAGAAAAAGTTAAATAATTTTTCTTATTGGTTTTCCTATCAGCTCTACGGAAAAAAGAACTTTGACTAAATTGTATGAAATTTTAAATTAAAATGAATCTTTGAATTTTTAGAAAACAAAACGTTTTTCAGTCATAGATGTTAACCCTTCGTTTCAAAAAGTTAAAAATTTGCAACAATTAATGTTTGGAAAAAGTGAAAAATCGTATTTTATTTTAATTTTTTTCTTGATGCACACATCATTTTCAACTGTTTAAAAGGATTTTAAGGAAAAAAAATTTCATGAAATGAAGAGTTAAATAAATAAAAATCTTTTATATAAACAGTTGAAACATCTTTATGTGACTATTCGTTAGATCATTTTCAGTTGATTATCGAAATCAAGCTTATCAGATTACCTGGTTATATCTTGACTTGTCCGGATATTCAGTTTAAAATTTAAAAATGGTCCGGTTGAGAGGATTTTGTTGAAAAATGATTATTCCTAATCTTTGAAACTTTTTTTTTGAAAAAAAAACGAACAGAAAACTTAAAACAAGTAACTAAAATTTGATTAGTGTGAAAAAAAATTAAAATTTTAGAACAAGTTCTGTCAAAATTAACATAAACGATTTAATGGAAGCCTTAAATACAATTGAAATTCGGCTGATGGGTTTTTGATTAAAATAATTGTTTTTCTTCTTGATATTAAAGCAATAATTTATGTACTTTTTCCCAAATTTTCCCGAATATTGACCGGTTTTTGAGTTCAAAAGAAAATTTTGAAATCAACTGCTCGGATTTTGCCAGGTTTTAGTTTAATTATCCCTATTTTGTTCGGCGTGGATACTATCGGAAAAAATTCTGGCAACCTTATTCTAATGAATTGTATCTCTGAAATTAGAAAAGCAGGGAAAATGTTGAACCTTCATGAAGTAAAAGAAAATAAATTGATTTATTATCAGTATTTAGTTGAAATGTAGGTTTATTAGTTTATCAAGCGGAATACAATTAAAGTTGCTCATTTTTTAAATTGTTCGAGCCATTGCACCAAATCTTGTGATGATAGACAAAATTGACGAAATATTCGAATTCATGACGCCAAAATCTTTCGAAACAGCTATTTAAAAATGTGCACCTATTCTCCTATTTAATTTTTCTGCATTTCGATAAATTATAGAATTCAATGTAGAATTGTCAGACAAGCATTAAATATTGTTTGGTGAAAAGGTCGAAGCATTTTGGGTAGAAGAAATTCAACAGTTTTCAAATAATGTGAACTAGAGCTTATGTGTTGTGGGCAATTTACTACTTGTGTGATTCTTTTGTTTTTTTTTGCATCTTCTTCAGAATAAAAGCAATCGAAACATGGTTGAATAAATCTACTGAATCAAAGAAATCCAAAGATTTCCTTTAGTTTAACCACGTTATACCGTGGCTGAATTAAATGGAATCTTTGGATTGCTTTGATTCAGTAAAATTATTCAACCAAGTAGTCTCACAACACATAATAGAGTGCATCATCTAGTAAGTTTGATTCAAGGAATATTTAAAGAAGGTAGTGGCAAGGCAGCCCTTTTTTAGTATTGGTATAGACTGAGACGTCACAATCACGAAAAATCTGTTAATTTACTAGGAAACTTTTCTTTTTCGATGATAATTCGAAGAATCTGCTGGAAATTTTCCACTTTGAAAACATGCTATTGTAGAAGGATTCTTGCTCTTCAAGATGGTTACGAAAAAAGCTGCATTTTTGAATAATTTTTCTATAAAATAGACCATCGAAGTTCGAAAAATTGTGGATTTTCACCACTGAAATTGGCAAAACTTTAAAATTAGTTCAAAGTGTTCCATGAAAGTGTTCAAGTAAGTGCAGTTTAAGCTCCTCATTACAATAAAGTGATTTAAACACAATTTTATATACAAAAACACAATCTTTTGTGGCATCAAACTGATTTAACAATCATTAATGTTAATGTTAATTGTTTTACATAAGAATTGTAAAAGGGAAAACGGTTGGATTAAAATCATGACAATAAGTTGAACACTCAATATCTACCAGCTAGAACTTTTTGAAGTTGATATTTTCTTCATTTTTGCACATTTTAGCTCCAAGGCGACATTGCATTCATTAATAAATTTAGAAAAAAAAAAATTCAATCTTCAAAGGACCAAAAAACTTCATAACATGATAAAATAGAGGCCTTACTACAAAATCAAAATGAAATTGGAATTCGATTTCGTCCTAAAACGTATTTTTCTTTGAAATTCCTACCATTCGCACATAAATTTTCAATACAATCGTTTTTGTGACGTCACAAAAAAATCCAATATGGCTCTCGGCACTACCTTATTTAAATATTCCTTGAGTTTGATTGTCTTTTTTGGAAAATGAATGGAGTTTGGAGCTGCTTTTTGTTTGAATTAATTTGTTTTGTTTCAATTTAAAGTGTATCAAGAAATTAAGAATTGAAATTTATTTGAAAGTTATCACAAATAAAATATGCCTTCATTTCAAAGTTTTTTCAATTTATCTTTAAATCCTGTTTAAAAGCCAATGATGTACTTTTACGGAAAAATAATTTTAAAAAATTCTTTTGCTTAGCTCTGTTATGAATGTTTTTTTGTAATAAGTAACTTTATGAAATCTGGAGCTGCATAAAACTAGAGAAATCTGGAATCAGCATAAAACCTAAACCAATCATTACCAAAACTTACTATTTGCTCAGATTGAAACATGTAACAATCCATACTAATGGCGATTGTTTAACAATGAGTTGTCAAAGGCTTCACCAAAGCAATGTTAAAATAACATAGAAATACTAAATATTGAGATATTTTTCGAAAAATTATATTTTTGGTCACGTCAAAAATACTTGGTCTTTGTGTTCTTCGATCTAAATTGCTATTGAAAATTAGGTCTTAAACTTACCACAATTTGGTTTTTCTTTTTGTACAAAAAATAATCTATGTTGGGTAGAAAAGAAGAGATATAAAACAAGTCTTCAGGCGGGGTTAGGAAAACGATAAAAAATTAACTAACATGTTTAACGATTGCACCTGAAAAAGTATTGACATTAAGTTTTTTAGCCCCTAAAATTATGTGAACATCTTGATCACCCCCTCCCCATACGATGATAACATCACAGTTGAGTTTCCGCGATTATTAAGCTCATAGAAGGGGCTTACAAACATAGTGTATAAATTAACAAATCATAAAAGTAATAATCAAAATATTTTAACACAGTGGTTTTCAAAGTGGTCCCTACCGCCCCCTTGGGGGCGTTGAAAGTTTCTAGGGGGGCGGTGAGCACAACTATGAAATTTGGGGGGCGTTGGAAGGGCTCAACGTTCAATGCAAATTTTAGGAAAGTTAGGGACAATACATGTAAACTTACAGAGTTGATAAGCAAGTTTTTCTCTAAGTAAGTCACAACACAGACAGATTTTTTTGAAATTGTGACAGATTTCGTACACCATCTATATATTGATCTGATTTTGTAACCCAAGCAGACTTTTATCGCAAAATTCTACCTAATTTTTCTATCATTCCTTTATAGTGAAATATGATATCACTTTTCCCGTATAAAGGTGGTACAACGCCAAAATTTGGGTCTCGCTTTTCATATAAGGATACCTCGATCATGCCAAGTGTAGTTTTAAATGAAACCTTAATAATGCCTCGTTTAGCCAACGTTATAAAACGAATTTTGAGGGCTTAATGATGCCACTTTTTAGTGTTCACAACAACAAAAACTTGGTTTCATTGAGCCCTCAAAACTCATTTGAAAAGGCTGACTAAACGAAGTACCAAAAGCGTTCAGTGTAACCAAAATTTTAATTGTTAATTTCTTATCGATTCGATGATACCTTAACGATGCCCAGTTTTGCTATAACAGAGAAATTAACATTAAGTTTGTTTTCAGTAAAGTTTGAATTTCAACACTTAAAAAATTATTTCCTGTATTCAATATTATGATACCATTATGATGCCTAATTTTGCAATCGTTGGAAAATCGACACTCAAAATGCACAAATTAAGCCAGAAACGAACAAATTTGTTCTTTGTGTTTCTTGATTTCTTGATTTAATTTCAAACACTTAAATTATTCTGAATTTTCAGAAAATAAAATTGTTAAAACGTGCTATTATTATAATTTCACTTTTCTGCTCTATCGTTTTGGTTTATGAAACCTAAATGATGCCTTGTTTTGTTGTCTTGGAAAAAAAAACTCAACCAAACAGCGCATTCATTTCGGTCAATGCATTATTTAGGTATTGGTTTTCATCATATTTTGGTTACTGTTTACTGTCGATTCAGGCATCGAAGTTGCTCGGGAAGTTTGTTTTGTGTTGTACTAAAAAGCAAAAATTTAGGATAGCAATCCCTGAAAATATTTAAAATGTATTGTCTTAAAAAAAATGCCAAAGAAATCTATCGAATAGAATCTGTGTTAAAAAGAGTCTCAGAAGCATGCCAACAAGCCAAAAGAACTTTTATTTCTAGTTCTGATGTATTGATTTTTTATCCATTCGATGACATTTTTACATGACTA
Organism: Uranotaenia lowii; assembly: GCF_029784155.1. Taxonomy (NCBI): domain Eukaryota; kingdom Metazoa; phylum Arthropoda; class Insecta; order Diptera; family Culicidae; genus Uranotaenia; species Uranotaenia lowii. The sequence continues at coordinate 175,281,848 of NC_073691.1, forward strand.
AACAACAAAAGTTAATCGATTTTCACTTGAGTGTCGGAATTGAGTATTTTGATCCAATATAAAATCATAAGACCCGTGAAAAAAAAAAACAGAATTCAAATTTAGTCTACAATTATCACAAATGAAAGTTTAATATTTATTTTATCAAGAAGTAATTCATACGTATGCATAAAATTTCAAAAGCTTACAACTGGAATGTCTTACAAAGATCAAATGTTCTAGAAAAATATGCCAAAATGAGCAAAACAACAATGCTTGTAGTTGATTTTTTTTTAATAAAATAATTGTTTGAGAAATTGAACTTTGTTTGAAAAATTTCACAAAATGTAACTTGAAGATCTTTTTTCATCACTTTAAAATGTTCCTAACATGTGAAAATTATGGATAAAATATTTGTTCCAATGTATCAATCGTTCGAGCGTTAAATGAACTTCATTATGCCATATTTTCAAAGCAATGGAAAATTCTCAACTTTTTTCAGAAAAAGATTTCTAAAATGTTGATTATGGGTACAAATGATCCCCCTTCCAAACGGCAGATTCTTCTTCTAAATTGATCGTTATGATTGCTGATTACGAAATTAGAAATATTTATCCAAAAACTAATATTTATCAAACAATTGTCTGAAGAAAAGAGCAAAGATAGTTAATTTTCTCTTTATTATAAAAAATAGCGCCTTTTAGCATGCAATGTTATTAGTGTTGAGACAAAGTTATAGTATTTTCTTGTTATGTCTGCTATAAATTGTGAAATGAGAGCAAACATGACAAAAATAGTCAATTAACATTGTATCTTGGGGTTTTGTTTGATTTTTATACAAGGATTAGGGCTTCCTGAATAAAAGATCAAGTCTCCTTCAATAGGAGATCAAGTCTCCCCTAACTTCAGGAAAATCGCAATTTTTTTACTCCCACGAAAATGCTTCTAGTTCATCAACGGGTTCAAGTATCGTTCTAATTTTTGGAGCATAGAAACTTGAAGTTACAAGCTGTCAGAAAACGTCAAAGACGGCAAGTTGCTAAATTTTTCCAAAAAGATATGGTGAAAATAAGAAAAAGGGATCAAGTATCCCCACTCTCCCCTACATTTCTAAAAAAACATTTTCAAACCCATTACACAAGAATGAATTTTTGAGTGAATATCTCAAACTCGAAACACAAGATTGCACAAGAAAATATCACTTGATCCTCAATGGAAAATTTAATAATCTTTTTCACACATTTATTAGTGTCGCGTTCTATAAAACCTTTCCAAAATATGTTTGTGATACTTTAACTTTAAAGTACACTAAAGTTAAAAAACTGTCATGTTCAAACTTAAAACCGTTTATTTTAAAATTTGTTGAAAATAAAAATTAGATAAAGTTAGTCAGATTCTTAAACATTAAACATCTTACCTTTGCCAAGAAACTTCACAATAGAAATGGCGTATCGTAGAGCTGCATCGGAGATACAGGAGAGGATTTCAAAACTCACACATATTATGATAGAAAAAATCAGCTCAGTTTGAAATAGAAAGTGAGGTGAATTCAGATAAACGAAACCAACGTACCTACTAGAAAAAATAATCTCGAAACCTTTTAGTACTCACTCTGTGACGTTCACTCCTCTTAGTGATGATATCGTCTAAAATACAGGGATGAATAAAGTGCGGCCCTTGAGACTCCTTTTTTTTCAAACATTTTTTCGTTATTTTTTAAAATCAATATTTTTTTAGCGTTACTTAAGTTGTTAACTGAAATTCCTTTTTGCATTGCATATTACAAAATAATGTTTTCTTCAATTTTAATTTGTCCTCGAAGCCCTGACCGCCCTTCCCTTTAAACGGTGAAAAAACTGTATTTTTTTATTTGATATTCCGCATAAAACCGTTACCTTGATATCATGGTTCAATTTCAATTTTTTTCTCCAGAATTCATAAATTTTCTATATTGAAATTGGATACCGACCACTGGGATACCAATAATAGAGCTGTTTGTTTTATGAAAATCTTATGAGATTTGTTATGTGAATTGCAAATTTTCAAGTGCAGTTATTAATTCTATCGATTGTTGCCATGATTCTGTCATGTTTATTACAAAAGAAGCACCACAGACAACCGTTACTGACTTTATAGATCAAATCACAAAATTACAGTTACTGTTTTTGTCAAGAGCTTAAAATTTTTCTCCGCAGCTTTGATACTGAAGTCTTAATTCGTTCACCGAGGCTTCATAACAGATTTAACAGGAACTAGCCTTTATCCGAATTTGATAAAATAATAAAATTAAAAAGAAATCTGCTTAAAACCATTTATTTTATCAGCGGAAAACAAGACCCCTCCGCTGGATTTAGAAATGCCTATGATCATCATTTGCCTTCCGATTTTCGTTTTGCTTTTTTGGCCAGCATTCATGGAATTTGCATCTCAAAGTGCCTTTAAAATAATCTATGTATATAAAAATGAATTTCTGTCTGTCTGTCTGTCTGTCTGTCTGTCTGTCTGTCTTTCTGTCTGTTCCCTATAGACTCAGAAACCACTCAACCGATTTACGTGAAACTTGACAGGTGGGGGTTATGGACGCCGGGGAAGGTTCCTATTATGGTTTGGGACCCCTCCCCTTAACAGGAAGGGAGGGAGGGGCCTTTAAAACAAAAGACAATTTTTTGCATAACTCGAGAAATAATCAAGCAAATGGTATGCAATTTGGCATGGGTTGGTATTTGGGAACGGGGAATATTTCAATGAATATTAGGTACCCCTCCCTCCTCTCAGTGGGGTTATAGGAAGGGGGTAGGGGGGCTACCTTACAATTTTTCATATAACTCGAAAACCAATCAAGATATTGGAACCAAATTTAGCACAGGAAGGTATTTTGATACGAAAAATATTTCAATGATTATTTGGGACCCCTCCCTCTTTGCAATTGAAAGTGGGAGGGGCCTGCTTCATATTTTTTTACGTTATTCAAAAACTAATAAAGCAAATGGAACAAAATTTGGCATGGGAAGGTACTTGGATACGAAAATATTTCTATGATTATTTGAGACCCCTCCCTCTTTCCAGTAGAGAGGTATAAAAGGGGAGGGGCCCTCTTTTTAATTTTTTACATAACTCAAAAACTAATCAAGCAAATGGAATTAAATTTGGCATGGGCGGATATTTGGGAACGTGACATGTTCTAATGATTGTTTAAGACCCCTTACTTCTTCCAGCGGGGAGAAAAGAAAGAGGGAGGGAAGTTTCAAACAACTTTTACTGTATAACTCAAGAACTACAACAGCAAATGGAACCAAATTTGGCATGGAACGATATTTGGGAACGAGAAATGCTCCTATGAATATTTGGTATCCCTTACTCCTTCAAAAAGTTGGATGAAAAGGGGGAAAAGAGGTCTCCCTTACAATTTTCAGTATAACTGGAGAGCTAAGCGAGCAAATGGAACCATATTTGGCATGTGAGGGTATTTGGATACGAGAAATTTTTTCTGTTATAAATTGAAGCCCCACCTTTTTTCAACGGAAAGATATAAAGGGGGAAAGGGGGCTTCCATACAATTTTTTTTGCATAACTCGAGAATTAATAGTGCAAATGAAATAGAATTTGGTATCAAGAAGAATATTAGTACAAAAAATAATTTTATGAATATTAAGTTCATTCAATGGGGAGAACGGAAGGGGGATGGTACTCCCTTTCAAGTTTATGCATAACTCAAGAATTTACAAAGCAAAAATATCCAAATTTGGCATGGGATGGTATTTCAATACGAGAAATTTTTTTTATGTCAAACAATTCCTTTCTTGCAGTGGGATGATAGAATTGGGGATAAAGTAAGGGAAGAGGAAAGCTTACATTTAACTTTTTTATTTTTACAATATCCGAGAAATGGACAAAACTGAACATGGAAAATCATTTTGGTATGATTCTATGATTATCTGACACACCATCCTCCTTTCAGTGAGTAGGTACATAGGAGGAGGGAAGTGAGCCCAATACAATTTTGTTAGCATAAGTTCTCAATTTATACTAACGAAGCCAACAAATGGAATAAATATGGCATTGAAAGGTACTTGGTTACGAGATATGTTTCTTCGATTGTTATTGACCCTTACGCTTTACAGTGTAGAGAGGGGAAAAAAGTAGGGGGTTGCATAGAAATTTGGTTGTAAAGCTTTAAAACTTATCAACCAATGAAATTATATTTGATATAATAGGATTTTTGGGAAAAAAAATGGTATTATAAAGATCACGACATCTGTTCAACAGGGGGTGAAGGGAAGAACAGGGGGGGCTCTCTTATCAGTTTTTTTAGCATAAATCCAGAACATATCAAGCAAAAACAAACTTATTTTATAAGTTAGATTGTTTGCGTTCGATTAATTTGTGATCCTCCTTTTTTAGGGCGAAGCTTAAAGAAACAGATGCAAATTATCAGATCTTTAACCCAAATTTATAGATCAAGATTCAGAATATTAGTTTAAGTTATTTTTGTGTTGCAATCCGAAACTTCTGCTGCAGCTCTCATTTTTTAGCGGTTGATTATGAATTATGTTAGAGTTTGACTTAAAATGATGCCAACAAAACAATAAAAATTAAAAAAAAAAATCTGAAAATATTATTCTATTTTGAAAGGGGTAGCAAAGCACACCGGGTCAGCTAGTACAATATTTAAATGCTTAAATGCTAGAAAAAAGGCAACAATCTGCATAATAAAGCAATAAATTATAATACGCACAAGTAAACTGCTCACTCGATGAAATCACTGGCATATCATTTTTTTTTGTTTAATATGCGCTCGTATTTCATGATAATTTACAACATGTCTTAGGAGAAGTCGAAAACTAAATTTAATTTGAGAAAAGCTTCGCGGGCCACACAAATGGGTCTTTTACTCATCCCTGTATTTTAGATGGTATCATCACTAAGCGAAGTGAACGTCCTAGAGTGAGTACTAAAAAGTTTCGAGATTATTTTTCTAGTATGTACATTGGTTTCGATTATCTGAATTCACCTCACTTTCAATTTAAATCTGAGCTGATTTTTTAATCATAATATGCGTGAGTTTTGAAATCCTCTCCCGTATCTCTCCGATAATCCATTGGGAACCATCCGGCTTTTTTTTTTAATATGTATTGCGTATGTCTACGACCGCAACAGACCCTAGTGACACCACTGATAGTCGGCAACGAAACAAACCAAAAACCCACAACCAGCTGATCTTGGTTCGAGCCGGTGTTTTCCAAACGACTAGCGAGCGATGACCTACGGTCTAAAAATAGCCTGCACCAACCAGGTTTTTTCTACCCGTGATCACCAGCCAACAGCAATCATCACAACCGATCACAACCAGCTTGTATTGTTTTCGACGATCTCTCGAGCTGGTGTTTTCTACACGGACCGGTCTGAGCGAGCAGCTACCTACGTTCTACCACACAATAGACGGCAGAAGACGGATTGTTTTTTCATCCCATGTTTGGTACTCGAGTTGCTGATCGATGACACCGGCCGGCAATCATCACGCAGTATTGGTTGAGATGATCATCACCAGCCGGTATTGTTTCTAGCGACTACAGCAAGATCGCGAGCGAGAGTATTGCAGCCGGGAAAAAACATCGCAGAATGAGGAGGCAGAAGGCAAAACTCACCACTCGAACCAGTCGAGTTGAGCCTGCCAACTACTCCGGATCGGTTTAGATTTTATACCTAAGTGTTACTCGTTAGAATTAAGCTACAATATATGTTAAGTTCAAAATCTAGTTTTGCTTATTAAAACCGTTAGTACCTTAAGTAATAAATCGTGTTTGTTTAACGGAATAAAATTGTGCGTAGTCTTTAACATTGTTGTGCGCGTTTTGAACATTTTTTATCCGAGAAAGTTTGCTCGCAAGGCCTTGTAAGGGAACAAGGCAAGACTCTGATAGTCTTTCTTGGATTGGTTCGGTGTTGGAGAGCCGTCGGTGAAACACGGGATTATTAGGAACCACTTCGAAGGAACCAAGGTACGGCCCCAACAGCGTATAACTATTACAAGACTCATGACTCAAGTCCAATAATGAGATCTAACTTTTTTGTATGTGTTCTATCAGAACAATGGTATTGTATTCTGGTATTGTTTGCTGTAATCAATCTATTTTGAGCATTCGAGTCTACTTTATCGGTAGCTATTATTTATAGTCTATTTGGCTATGTGCCCTATCTTCTTCTGATAACTCCGTGAAGTACATATATAGGATTTTGTCATTCGATAGCATCATTATCATGATTGTTATTTCTTCTATTATATGGGTGAGGCCCGATTGTTTTTCTTGTGTTTTATACTCCGAGCGAGATTTTTTCTGGTTTCTGAGTCGAAGCCTTCATATTATTCTGTTTTACGCATAAAAATTTTTAGTTTCTTGTTTGGTCCGAAGACATACTTAATCATGTGGATTTGTCCGAAGACCTTTATTCTGATTTTTATTTGGTCTTTTATGAAGTTTTGTGATTGAACTGCTTCCATCTCGGCTCGGCTTCTATCCAAGGCAGGGCAATATAGAGCCATCGGGGCATGTTCGGTTCTATTAATTATCACACCGATAATCCCCCCAAACGGGAAAAACCCGTTACAAAATATACGAAAGCAAAAATATAGAATTTTTCCTTGCCGGTAGACTCTTGAATTTTCAAAATTTTCCACTTCGTGGGAACGTTTACCAACCCGAAGAGGTAATTTGAAATAGCGTTTATGTAAGAAATTCAAATTGCAGGCGAATTTTTCATTGGTGTGATCAATTTTCCAATAGGCACTTTAAAAGCGTACGACTTCTACTGGCAGTCTCACTTTCTATTTTTTCTTTAAATATTGTAATCATTACTTATATGTTTTATAATTTTTTTTTATCAAAATTTGCATAATCACATGGGCTAAATAGCTGAATTTCAGTATTTTCCCGGTTCCAAATATTAAACATATTTATCGTTTTGTTGTCGCCGGGGTTGAAATATCTTCTTTTCTACCTTAAATAGGATAATTTAAACAACAAAATATCTCCTGAATGGTGTTAGTGTAAGACCTAATTTCATCCTGGTTTTATACTTGTTTGCCCAGATATAAATAAAAAAAATTGAAAAAGTCCGGTTGTTCAGATATTATTGAAAAAGCCCGGATTTTCCCGGATTTATTCAATTTTCCTGGATATTGCCCAGATTTTTGGTCGAGAATTTTGAAATCTATTGTCCAGCCCAGATACGTGGTATACAAATTCGGGCAACCTTAACCTAGCTGTCTATAGCTATTTAGTTCGAAAAATATAGATCAATGATTTCCGACGCTACCCAAATTATAATTTTTAGAAAATTTGGTTTATAACCAGTTTTCCCATGCTTTAAAAACTTCTTGTCAAATAGTTGTCATTAGTATGTTATAGATAAACATATTTCGAAACATTCTGCGCAAAAATGGTTGAAATAACGACTAGAATTTCAGATAATAAATGAAATTATTTTTTGATTTCTTTTTTCATAAAGTTTCAAATTTAAAATAGACATATATAACATAGAAAGGCAAAAACATTTTTTTAACTATTTCTTCGTTTAAGTATATCATTCCAGCTAAACATGTTTTTAAGAGAGTAATTTTGAACTTTGAAATGAAGGATTTTCTCTTTTTTATTATAACCTTTGAATCAACATCAATTTTGAATTCATTCATACACTTTTAGTAGTAACTACTGTGCTACCGCACACAAAAAAAAACAAAGTTCCTGGTGAAACTATTTATTTAGAAACATTTTTAAATGGAGATAAAGAGCCGTTTTACCACTGGTCGTTAATTTCTCTGGTGTTCCTTACATATATTTTGAGCAAATCAAAACAATAATCAGAAAAAATTATCATAGCTGCCAATTCTTATACCTCGTAGTGGCTTATAATGTTTTTTGTAGTTTAAATATTTTGAAAATCGAAGAAAAATTATGAAGTCAGTATCAAATTCAAAATATTCTAACAAAACTTTCTTTTCAGATTAAAAAGGAATTTTAAGATTTGATTTCGAATTCATAATCAACCGTCATCGAAAAATTAGCTGTAAAACTCAAAAATGAATTGTCTTACAAAATTCAAATTTTTTCTCGATTTAAATTTCACAATCATATTTCAAATATTGCTTCCGCACTCGGCTGGGTTCCAAGATTCACACCAATCAAATCGTCAATATTGTTTACAGATCATTCGTGCAACGAAATTTTCAAATTTTAGATCTTAAAAAAATGGTTGATTTTTTATGATTTAAATTGCGACCCAGAGATGGGTCTTGAATCAAACATTCAGTCAGCGAAAATTTTTTGTAGAGAAATGAATCCAACTGTGCTGGATGAAATTTCAGGGACTAGATAAGATGAAAATCGATGTTGGAAAACATGCGAAAAAAATCGCCTTGTCTCCCACTAGGACTTGAACCCACATCTTGCGCCTCTCCGGGGCCCATGTATTAACATTCTACTTCAGGAGACAACCTGGCGTATGAAAGTTATACTGGTCGAGTGTCGAAGTCAATCGTAATGAAGAGAATTGTTCTCCCATGTGATCATCATCATTGTAGAGTTCCTCAATATAATAAAACACATCTAGTTTACTCTAGACCTCAGATCGAACTCATCACACAATCAGCGACAGAGCCTTCGTTTATTGAACTACTCGAAAGCTCATCAGGTTTGAGAGCACAGTAGCATAGATGCTAGAGTTACCATATAGTAAATTACAAGTTCTTTCCCCTTTAGTTTCATTATACAATATTTCGAATTTATCTTATAGTTTGATCAACATATGTTTAAATATATCTTCCTTTTCTTCTAAATATTTTCGAACTGTTTCCATTGAAACACTTATTTTTATTTAAAATCCGATACCATAATAATTCAAATTATTTCTTTTGTTGTATTCGAAATCAACTAAACTCAATTCAATTTATCATGCTTCGCGTTTTTCTTATAATTAAAACTTGTTTTCATTTTCAAACACATCTTTTTTTCAACTTTAATCTTTCAGATCGCCTAGGACAATTTGTAACCACATGCTGACTTGAACTCCTTTGAGTTTCTTGAATTCCTCCATTGTCGAATCCCAAAAACTCCTCATCACTTGTAGATTCTGTCCTTTTCCTTTTAACATCCTTTCTGCACGATACTGCCATGTTTATCCCTCTCTCAGTACGACCCTGGACCTTCAATTGCCCTCGATGGGCCCTCGCAACGACGTTTCCAATTGCCACCTGGAAAACAGTAGGAGAACATTGCTTGATGAAGGTTGCCTTTATCCAACGTGAGCAATCTTGTGGGTTATGGTTTTTGTACCATATTAAATCTCCTGTTTTAAGTTTCAATATAGGGTCACTAGAGGGTTTATTACTTATCAAAACTTCACGACAAATATTATCTTTACCAGTAGAGTCCTCAATCTTTGGTTGTTTTAACTTCTTTGGATTTACTAATTCTAAAAGGGTTCTAGGTGTAAACATAAATAATTTTTCTGATGGAAACTTTCCATCTTTTGTTAAGCAGCTGTTTCTGTAGTATGATAAAAATAAATTCAATTGATCTTCAGTTTTTAAATTTCTTACGTCAACATCGAACAAAAATTTCTTGAAAACCTCTTTTACTACTCTAACTAACCTCTCCGCTTGTCCATTGCTTGATGGATTATAAGGTGGACTTTTCATAAATCTTATACCATTTCTTTCTAAGAAGAATTTGAATTTAGATGAATTAAAAGGAGGTCCTCCGTCAGTTACTACCACTTGTGGTAAACCAAAACGTGTAAACAGGTTTACAAACTTTTCAATAACCTTATCTGCATCAGTTCCGTTTCTCATCCAATCAACCTCGATCCATTTAGAAAAACTATCCACAATCAACAAAAATATTTTTTGTCCAAAATGAAAAAAATCTGCATGTATCCTCTCAAAAGGTTTGTCAGAAGGTATCCATTCAGTTTGGATTTTAGATTTGGGTATCACTGACATGCGTATACAAGGTTCACACCTTTTGACAAAAGATTCAATATCATCATTTATGCCATACCAGTAAACAGATCTTCTGGCTAATTGTTTCATTTTGACCACACCAAAATGACTGCCATGCAACAGTTTCAAAACGTCTTTTTTCATAGAACTGGGTATAATTACTCGATCTCTAAAAATTAAACACCCGTCGAAAAATTCAAGATCTTGACGGTTTGAAAATACATTTCTAAAGTTCTTGTCCACTCTTTCAGGCCAACCATTTTGGTGATAGGAAATAATTTTCAGTAGAAAACTATCTTTAGACGTTTCTTTAGCAACTAGAGAATGATCTATTGGGAGGTGCTGACTTAAATTTACATTTTTTACAAATTCTTCATCGTACTTTACAGGCACCTTTTGTGTTAAAGGGAATCTTGAACAAAAATCAGCGTTTCCCATATTTGTTGACGGTCTGTAAACAATATCAAAATCATAAATTGATAATTCCAGAATGTACCTTTGTAACCTTGTAACATAAATAGAGTGTTTCCCATTCTTGCCGAAAATTCCCACTAGCGGTTTATGATCGTTGTGCTGAATTTAGTGAAAAAGAAGTAAAACTTATGGGTTTCTCTGTACCGTTGATTTGATGAGAAATAACTCCTCCTAGACCATAACTAGAAGCATCAGTTGATACTATTATAGGTTTGCTAGGATCGTAAAACTCTAAAATGTTTGCTGATAATAAAGCTGATTTACTGGCTTGAAAAACTTCCTCACATTTAGTACTCCATTGAAATTTAGTATCTTTTTTTAAAAGTTGATACAAACAAAAAAGTTTCGATGATAAATTGGGTAAAAATTTTCCATAAAAATTCAGTAATCCTAAATAAGCTTTTAATTCACTGATATTTGTAGGTGTTTTTGCTTCGTTTATGGTGGCTATCTTGTCAGGACAAGGTCGCAAACCTTCCTCAGATATAATATGTCCTAAATACTGTAATTGTTTAACGAAGAATTTGCATTTATTTATATTAACTCTTATGTTTGCCTCTTGTAATCGTTTCAATACTTCACATAGCCTTTCCTTGCAATCTCCTAAATCCTTACCAGCAATCAAAACATCATCTAAATAAACAAAAACAAAATTCAGTCCTGTAAGAACCTTCTCCATAACAGACTGAAATATGCCCGCACTAGAAGAAGTTCCTTGTGGAAGTCTGTTATACTGAAAAAGTCCACGAATTGTATTTATGACCATGAATTTCCTGGATCGTTCAGACAGAGAAAGCTGTGTATAAGCTCCTTCCAAATCAAGTGCACAAAAAATTTTACAGCCTGACAACTTCGCAAACAAATCCTGTGCAACTGGAAGAGGATAGGTATGAGGAACTATCAACTTATTTATTGAAACCTTACAGTCTATTACTAGTCGTATTTCGTTATTTTTTTTCATGACCACAACTACTGGCGA